>NC_053156.1:87879320-87896820 GCF_016835505.1 Polypterus senegalus | reverse complement strand
TTGATAACTTTCATCCAACATGTTTTCTTTTCTAATTTTACATGTATATATAACTTTTCATTCAGAGTAGGATGCAGTGAAGCTGTTTTCTTAACCCTTTCCCTACTCAGCACAGCAGCATCGGGAACTAATAAGGAACTCACCAAGGGAGTGGTATTAGTCACAAACAAGACACCTTATACACTCAGTCATGTCTGTGTGAAATGTAAATGAATCTTTAACATAATATTTCAATAAAAAAAGTTATATTAATGCAGAATTCAGGTTCAACAGAAAAAAATGTGTTTCTACCTATAGAGTTTACCTATGAAATAACATACTTTAAAGACTTTTTCATATTATATTTTATTTCCCCTCCAACATTCATTACAGTTAGTTATAACTAATAAATCTATTGAACCATCTCATTCAACCTTTCCTAATTTGTTGTGCTATATGTGCTTTAAAGTTTTTTAGATAAATGGTTTGAATTATTTTTGCCCCATCTCCTAGTTTGTTTTTGGTTAGATTTTATTATGCATCTGTAAATTTTAATCGCACTTCATTTTTTGTTCTTTGTTTTACATTTTATTTGGTGTTTGTAATTTTACTATGGTCCCTTTCCCCATTACTGCTTCTTTGGGTCTTTCTAGTGTGCATTATAGAATTTCCTAAGTTACAGCACTTAATTTGAGATGGAGCTGACCAAAGTTCAGCTTCAATACCTCTGATTTTGTGTCCTTTGCCTCACAGGAAATTAAAATGTAGTCCATGAATCTAAAATGTACATGTAATATTGTTTTCTTTATTTTTACAATGTTTAAATAAACAAATTTTGTTAATAGCCTGAGTACTTATGAATCGCAGCAAAATCCATAGCTGCAAAGGCTACACCCACAGGGCTTGTTCCTAAAACACCCACCCCCAATTTGTCCAGTCTGTGCCCTTTAAATCTCCGGGTTTTCAGGAGAGAGCAAAAGAAACTATACAAAAGACTTGACACTAAGAGAAAAAAAAGAAAGCTAAAACCGCTTTTATCAATTTAGGTTCTCAGTAGCACAACGTAACTGAAGCTTAATGATTAATTTGTATACTGTAATGAGCCCGGCAACAGAAGAGACAGACAGAAACACATGTAGACCACTGCAGGTTCTTAGCTCAACAGATTTGAGAAGTGCTTCTGTTTGATAAGATATCTTTCTGTCATTTTGACTATTGCATCTTTATATTGCATAATGACAGCAAACAGAGTTTAGATAAGCATTGTGGTCTAAGTATATAATGTTAAAATGCTATAGCTACTCTGGCTTGGCATGTTTCCATTTCCAATTAGACAGTAATATTATCTTACTTTAGTTATTAATTTAGATTTGCAGTCAGAAGGTGGATGCTGTGCACCACTATCTGTGCCTCTACTATTGTCATTAGGCAGATATACTGATTCAGATATTTTAATAAATTAAACCTGCATCTCACTTGGCTCTTTAGGTTAACAACAGAGCATTTACTCTTTACAGCACAAAATCACTGCCTCTACTTTGAGCACTATCTTCATGAAGCGTGGGATTGGCTTAGAAATGCAACCCTCAGTAAACCTTCTAATTGTCACCACCCAGTTTTAAGCAAAATTCACTTGTTCTTCTTTTGTCTTAAGACCAAATCATAACACTGGTATTGCTAGATGGAGTCCATTGTATTGCGGTATTTTGATAACTGTATAAAACATCAGTCTAAGATATTTTGTGAGCATTGCTATTCTAAGCCTTTCAAATATAGTATGTGTTAAGAAAATGCTCTTTTAATCGATATTGTGCTATCATGATTTTTACCTTGAATCTACACAGATCTATGCATCTTTTGCATTGCATTTGCATTTTACAGATATAATCTGAACATCCTGAACAGTGCAGTGCCAGCCCACTAAAAGTTCAATGACCTATATGTTGATATTATGTGCCCGTATTGAACCAAACATACTATAAAAATTTCTCTGCAGCAGAACTGGAATAGTAGTCATTTCTGCAGCCATTAAATCTTGGGAGAGGTGATGACTGAAATATATAAACTAACAGCTAGAATCCTCAGGAGGCGACGACTTGCACAAACTAAATATAAGTAGCCATCTGAGACAATATGAGGCTCTTTTTGATTTTTATATGCAATTTGGTGCTGAAGGAACATGGCTGGAATAGACTTTGTGAAATAAACACTGCTTTGAAGCTGCAGAACATGAGTGGCAACACTGAGTATTGTCAGAGAAATCTAATGACACTGTGATTGTAGCACAGGGCGATTCTCAAACGAAAACAACAAGGATGTTGGAACTACAGAAGCATGCTTTTGGGGGGTAACACCATAGCTGTATATAGGAACAGGTGTCTCTCAAGGCTGTAGCACTGTGAAAAATTATTTTTTGATTTTAATAAACTATCTGAAGGCCTGTTTAACCCATTCAATTGCACGTCCTTGTGTCATTGCAGGTTTTCAGGCTGCATGGCTCCTATTCGCAATTTAGTAGCTTGTCTTTGCAGATTCTCACTGCCACTGCCACACTCTAATGTAGCTTTATTTTTCTATAAGTTGCATTAAAATATGGGGCCAAATTCTATGAAAAAGCACATCTTTTACACAGACAGCTTCATTTTCTGAACACCTTTAAAATGAGTAGAATGTAAAAAACGAATTAATTTTAAAATGGGGACCAATTATGCTGTTAGCTCAAAAGATGTGTCCGAGGCATATTAGAATGCGTAATCATGTTCAGGAAGGTATAAATTTAAGCCTGAGCAACTTAGTCCTTTTATAAAACAAAAAGTACAAAATTTAATAATTATTATTACAAAAAGTATATTATACTCTGTATGAAAATGACTTGTACTGGCTTATCAACACTTGTGTTTCAATTAACTGTAGCAGCCTATACAGATTATTCTATGTTTTGGATTAATGCTGCATATTCTTATTAAAATGGTCTGTCTTTATCCTGTTTCATAAGCAATCAGGTCTATTCTGTTCCAATGTTTTTGACAATAAATATTAAATTTAAACTCATTTTAAAATAAAGTCAATCACTCAAATTACTCACCTAGTAAATTTATAATCCCATCATTATAGCAAGCAAACAGTTTGATAAGGTCCTTAAAAAGAAGCATGAAACCAGCATTTATCACTCCATTTGTCAGTTCATTGGGATGGACCTAAAATAGAAAAAAATTACAAAGAAATTGTTAAACTGTTGTAATGTGGGATCAGTTCTAAAATTTTCAAGCATACCACAATTAAAACGTTTTATTTTACTTATATTTAAAATAAAAATATTTTTGTTTAGCAATACTGTTAATTTTATACAACATCATTTATGATGTTTACTTTTCTAATAAATATGCACATTTAAGCAGAATTAGACTTTTCAGACAGGTAAAGCTATTGTAATTTTTCAAGCATGTCTGTTCTCCCTTTTCTAGGATAAGTGCAACTATTTAGTTTAGAAGTTATACCTCAGTGTACAACACAATAAAAATAAAATTCAGACCACTTACTTGTCATTCCGAAGCCTGCCTTCCTGAACATGTCTTGGATACAAGTACCACCCTTAGATGTAGCCTGTTTCATTAAAACCAATAACCCAAGGGTTTATCTCTTGTTAGAGACCTACGCACACAAATGTTTAAAGATGTAACTGAATTTGTCTGTTTTTAAGTGCAAACTCTGAATGTTTTAGGTTGCTCCAGAAGAAGAGCCTAGGCTGGAACTTGTACGTTTTTTTATATCAGTCTATATATGATCGATTCATTAACTGTATTAACCTGCTTAGTCCAATCAGTTATTGTCTTTATCTTCCATAACATCTTTCATTGTTATTAAAATCTATAATCTAAAATAAAGACAGCCAAACACTGGATAATTGATGTGTGCTGGGCAATAAACAGGCCAGTTTAAAATCCGGATATGAAAGATGTTCTAACTTTCATTCCAGATTGCTTGCCAGCTTCTGCATTAGGAAGGCAAGGTCATCACTGGCTGCCTATGACCCACCACTGAAAACTACGGTTCATAAAAATAAATAAAGCATTTTATGATGTAAAATCCAATCAAATAACACCACCTACTTTTAAAGTTAATGCCACTCACTAACCTCAAGCCTGATAAAGTTTCATTCAAGCTATATTGGTGGCTTTTAAGCTCAAATACTGCTGAGCATTAAAAGTGATATTGATCCATTTGTCTGCTAGCTGAATAAATCCACATTCATGGTTGCGGCAAGCTAGTGTTATGCTAGCAGTACTTGAGCCAAATCTGGATGGAATGCCAATTCTTCACTAAGTTCACACACCCCCTTATTTCACAGATTCTAAGCTGATTTAGAGAGAGCAATTAATTTCTGCCTTGTATCTTTGCAAATCAGGACGATATATAGACAATATGGAAAGAAACCCACAAATACAAAGTGAAGAATGTCATTCTACTCAAATAAAATTAGCAGATAGAGATTCAGCTGTCTGCTGGGGCTGTGTGGCAACAGTACTAACAATGCTCTGCATGTGTACTTGTAATGTCAGTTAAATTCAATATAAAAAGTATTTTTGGTAAGCTGAGGGTGTACAGTATTACTTTACTAATTAATTATCTAGGGGGTGATTGCTACTCCTAGCCATTGACTGCATTTCAATTATTGGTCAAGGGGCTGAGGCATGCTAGTGCAGTTTTTGAAATTTCATATAAATACCATTCAAAGTGTGATCTCTCTATTTGGGAGAAAACAATGCTACCCAAATTTTTCACTATAAATAATAATACATATAGAATTAAAAAAAACAAAAAAAACTTGGAATGTTTTAACCAGAAATGGCATTTTATGGTCAAACTGTATATGAAGTAACATGAAAAATCTCACCAGAAATTCACAAGAACAATGTAGCTGGAAGGCAAAAACCCCCATAGCATGTGAATACAGTAAAGGTTTTTGGTTTTCAATTTTCCCTTCTGAAGTTTATGACAAAACCATAGAAGGATTTAAAAAAAAAAACAGCACTTACTGCTCTGTTACATCTGACAGAGCAGGTGTTTTAACATGATGATTTCAAAATAGATACACAATTCAAATTTTCATGTAGGATACCACAAGACACAGTCCTGAGTATAATGTGATTATTCCAAATTTTAACAAAACTAAGGTGGCTCTTATCTTCTTCTTTGAGCATAAATGTGATATCAATCCAGTTCAGCTCAACCGGTCATCAAAATCAGTATCACCAAAGAAAACAGGGCCAGGAATGAGGAGAGTGATGAAGTGTATGTAGAAAAAATATTGACATCTTGGCTGCAGTTAGGAGACACATGTATTCACGTATTATTTTGAACAGGCTTGCACCCAACACTTATATTATTAAACAAAAAAGTAGTCATCAATTTACAATTGCCTGCATTATTATTAATGTAAATAATAATAATTCTTTACATTTATATAGTGCTTTTCTCTCTACTCAAAGCACCTCCATGCAGGGATGACCTGAGACATGAACCCATAATTCCCTTACAGGGAAGCAGCAGCGCTACCACTACCACTAGTCGTGGGCAAATGACAAACTAAAAACATCCCCCAATTTTAGTTTTCTTCCTAATAGTCTGTATCTCACTTTTTTAAAGCTGCTAAAAAGCACCCCTAAAGAACTACTGTAGAAATTACACTTAATAATCATGGATCTCTATCATCTGTGTATATATTCTCAAACCTGTTTAGTCACATTCAGGGACACAGGGGCCCAGAGACTAAACAGGCAGCACTGGGAATAACAGCACATCACATGGCAATTCATGCATGCACCTGTATTCTCACAGGGCCAATTTAGAGTTGGCAGTTAACCCAACTTACACATCTTTGGGAATTTGTGAAGAAAATTGGAGCACTCTAAGGAAAAGCCATACAGACATTGAGGAAACATGCAAACACCAGACATCCAACAGCTGGGAGGAGGAAACAAACTCAGGACTCTGCATCTGCAAAAAAGGAGTGCCTATACTATGCCACCATTTTACTTGCTTCAGATCTAAATCAGCTAAATTGATGCCAAAGTCAAATGTACATGTACATTCTGCTGCAGGATTGCATCATTGTTGAACAATGCGCAATAGTGAGATTTCATTGGACAGAGGGAATGAAGCATGCGGAAATTCACCGAAGGATATTGGCTTATGCAAAGAAGAAAGGAGTACCCATCTTGCACAAAATTTACATTATCCCAAGTTATCATACACTATGACATATACAGATCCATAGCTAATACCCAAATGTGCAGAAAAGGTAGACAACATAATCCATTGGTCTTCTCTGATGAAAACATTTGCCATGTTCGCTTGTGTGCACAATACTGATGGTCACATCGAGCTTCATTGATACACTTATTCTTCCTGCTTTAAATCTCTCTACCCATTCATAAACTTTTCATTGAATCATGCGGTTTTCGTTTCCATTCCGAGCCAACATCCTTTGATGAATTTCAACAGGTTTCACTCCCAATGCCCAGAAAAATCTCACTTTGGCATGTTGTTCAACAATGGTACAATCCTGCAGCAAAGCCTCAATGTTCATTTGATCTTGGCTTCAACTAGTCTAACAGCAGAGTTCCGAGTGTGGATGTTCAAACTACCTATAACCATCGTGAAGGTGTTGGATTGCGTCAATTTCGAAACATTGTTACCATGTCATTTTCATATTGCCTTTACATTTTGAATTACCCTTGTACAAGAAAACAACAATATTTATGATAACTTGAAATAATAAGTATTATGAAATGCTGTTAACAACACGACAAAATTAAAAGTTGCTAATAAAAATTTAGGAGGAAATATCACAGAGGTTACTCAGCAGATTTTGGGATCTTTCCTTTAGTATGCTTTTGTTTTCCCAAATATTTAACTGGATTAGGCAGTATTTGGAAATAAAAAAGAAAAAATTTAAAATCATGGTTCAGCTCCTTGTGGCTCAATAATAGAGAAAGCAAGATTAAAGAAATAGATGAATGATTACATGCTTCAGGCTTTACTTGTACTTTCTTGAACGTTGCCATTAAGTATGGTGATGTTGCAAATCCATCAAACCAGTGTTTTGGAATGAGGATAAATGAATACGTATAACAGTATAACTGAAAAAGCAATGAGGTGCAAACACAAAAAGATTTAATGTGTTTCGAGCTGCTTCACAGTATGCAAAGGGATCAATTTATTATTTAAACTGCACACTTTAAAACTCTTTTTTTTGTGCTGCACCACTCCTAATAGATAGATTTGCCAATTTTAAAGAGAAAACCTAACACTAAAGCCTTCAATTAACCCAACACAGGAAATGTGACTATTGCTTATAATTTATCATACAGTATTTGAATTCAAAGTCTGAGATCAAATACATTTTAGAATAAACAAGACAACATGAGTTTAGGCACTTTGATGCATGGACTTGAACTACAAATGTAGGGGAGTCCATAGTCCTCTTGACTTATGACCTTTGACTGAGACATTTCTCTGGTGATGTAAAAGCTGGAACACTACAGGCCGAGTTGACTCTTAACATCAAGTTTTGCAAAAGGTACCTAGAATTATGTAACGTGTTATATGCCACTTAATTAGTCTGAGCTTCCTATTACATTGCTTTGTCAACATGGCTACTCTGCATTTTTTAATGTTGATCTATGTTATTGTAAAATGTACAGTATATGAAAAGCAGTACTTACATCAAACTCTAGGAGTGCATCAATTTGTCCTTGCAATATCGGCATTCCTTTTAACAGCTTATCTGGATTCATAGTTCTCATTACACCATCATTGCTGCAATACAAAATAAAAAAAATTCTAAGTATTCGTTAAAAATGAAAAAAAATGAATGACTGCTAAACACTAAAACAAACAAAAATGGTGACTTTAAACACATAAGGAAAACTTTAACATTTCATATTGCTTGTTCAACAAAAGCAATTGTTTTCATTTACCTAAGCAGAAATGTCTACCTGTAGCCAAATATTAAACCGTTTCAAATTTTTTTTCTGTAATACTGCATTACTGGTTAACTATTATTATTCAATATTCAGATTAGTTAGTGATGTAATTATTGCATTCTGTCTCATACAAAAGAGGAGTGAGCACTAGGACAACAAAATACTAAGCAGTTGTGGTATAAGTCAGTACTTGCAATTTGAAAGGGAATTGCCAAGGCAAGACAGTAGGTGGAAAGACAGAATCTGTAGTTTTTGATGACATCAGAGAGCTGTTTACATCTGACACATAACCTAGCAAAATTTCACTGTTTGACTTTAATATTATAGATTCCAAAACACACTTTCTGCATTTTAATCACTTTAATTCTGAATACTAAAGCTGTAAGTTGCTTTATTCCATTTTATGATTAGTTCTCTGTGCTTCAGTATTGGTAAACTAAAGGCTACAATGTATGGTAAATAGAATTGTAACAGAAATTTGCAATAGAAATTTTCCTGGTTAATGTAGTGTATATCTCTCTATTATAAAAAAATCCTGGGAGGGAGACTAGGGAGACGAGACGCTATCTTCTTGGAAGACAATTTGACATCCTGCCAGAGACACGTTAACGTCATGCGAAGACAATAAGAAAGTCCCATGAGAGAAACTTTAATGTCACGCAAGACAAGGCAGTGAGACAACATTTAAAACAAGTCCACAGACATCTAACCAAGCAGTTGTTGGTATGCTTTTGGCATACAGACATCATGTCCTCCCAGCTCTTAAAACAACGACAAGCGACAAGCAGAACACGCAGCTTACCAGCAGCAGATGATCCAACCGCTTCTCTTTAGTGTGCGTTCAGGCCCCCCCCTTCACAACGCAAGCGGCAGAGACACAAAGTGGCAAAAGGACAGCTGCTGTACAGTTTCTGAAATGATTGACGCAAAGCATGAAAACGCAGCTCACCAGCAGCAACAAGCCAGCAGATAATCCGACTGCAACTCCTTAGCGTGCGTTCAGCCCCCCCTTCACAACGCGAGCGGCAGAGACACGAAGTGGCAAAAGGACAGCTGCTATACAGGCTTTTAAATGATCAACGTGCAGCATGACAAAACGAACATGCAGCTCGCCAGCAGCAGCAGAAAGACAGCAGATGATCTGACGGCATCTCCTTAGTGTGTGCTCAGCCGCCCCCCTTCACAACACGGGCAGCGTTATACATCCTGCGAGAAAGAGTTAACCACACCCAGGGCCGGAAATAAAAGGACAAATATAGTTTTTACAAAAGCTTTAAAGTAAAAGTGAAAATAATACAAATATAAGAATTCCCATGAAAATAATTTCTTTAAATTGTATATCCAGTAAACCAAACCCGGGGGTGGGTGAGCGAAGCAAGCAGGAGGCGGAGCCCCCTAGTTTATATAACAAAAAAAAATCCAAATTTTTAATAAAGCTGTTGTCTTTGTCCTCTTTATAAATGCCAAGCTGTATCAAATTCTCTGCGTATTTAGGAATTTTTTTTTAATTAATCAGTTAATAAATTTTGTACATCAAAAGGCTATTGCAGTAGAGGCAGGAAAGGAGTCCACGTCTGCAAACACATTCTGCAACTCCATTCTCCCCAGGCTATAATCCCTTATTTTTAAATCCTCATCATTTTCTATGGAACATCAGACATGGTGTATAAAAAGCATTAAAGAGTTCAAAAGTATCATAAGGCTCATGTGGCATTGCAAGACAAAAAAAGGAACAATACATTTAAACAGCTCAGTACACAGATAAATCCAAATTCTTTTTTAAATTCACTCTAAAATCCTACAGCATGCAAAATATATACAACAAGCCAGACCAACCAATCTTACCCCTGAGGGCTCTCTGTCTCTCTTTTATATATGAGGGATGTTCAAAAAGTTTCAGCACTTTTATATTTTCATTGAAAACAGTGAAGGCAGGAGTAGTAGTAATTGAGCATTAAAAAGCTGGTAAGACTCTGGGAAAATTGCATCGCAAACGATGGGGACTATGCAGAAAAGTGATGTCATTTGTTTTTGAAATTCTTAATTGAATTAAAAAAAAAAATTTGAAACTTTTTGAACATCCCTCGTATATATGTACAGTATATATACAGACAGACACACACAAACACAGAGTCCTTTTGAAAAACAGCACTCTTCTTTAGCATACACATATGCTAGGGCTAGTTGTCTAACTATAGCCAGGTGGACATTTATACCATAATATAGGGCCTAAATTTATTTCTTCAGAAGGTGACTGTTGACTAGCTACTTTCACCACTTTCTATCCCATCATGAACTTCAACACTTTTTCAATATTTCAGTGTATGCATTAGTACTTGTTTACATGATTAGTCATGGCTGTTTCAATTAAACAAAATTCACCAGCCATATAGCATTATATTTTGTTGTACTATAAATGACTTTCTCATCCTTTAAATCAAACAAATATATCGTTTTTAATTAAAGCAATATGATTATATTTTATATGTTTTAGTCAATGAAGAGTGAGGTCGATGAAAAAAAAAAAATTAAACAGAGCATAGAGCAGCTGTACAGTGAACAACTCTGTAATGACTTTTATACTGAAAAAACAATTTATATATATTTTGCTGTGGGAGAATGGGGTTTTAAAATGGAGCTCCTTCAGAGCCATTAATGATCCTGTTTATGAGCACATTAAATCAGCTTATTGTTAGTACCTAATCCATGAGAACATTGCTCCAACTTGTGAAAAGGCACCCGAACAGAGTAACACATAAAAACAAGAACTGACTGACATATTAAAAGTGCCCTTACTTATAATAATCTAACTACTTCTACAGATGCAGTAGATGGCAATAAATGATTCCATTCCTTCAGATGTACAAAGTACAATAACTGACAAGTTTTATTTTTCCCTCTTTTCTTGTCACATTTATCCTTAATTTCTGTTTTCTTACTATACTCTACAAAAGAGTTTTGTATTTCTACATACAGTGCAGGCCTTTTTTCAGAATCTTTTACTGTATAATTTTGTTTCATATTACATCCATCCATTCATTATCCAACCCGCTATATCCTAGCTACAGGATCACAGGGGTCCACTGGAGCCCAGCCAACACAGGGCGCAAGGCAGGAAACAAACCCCAGGCAGGGCGCCAGCCCACTGCAGGGCACACAAACACACCAGGTAAAATTTAGAATCACCAATGCACCTAACCTGCATGTCTTTGGACTGTGGGAGGAAACCCACGCAGACACGGGGAGAACATGCAAACTCCACACTGGGATGACCTGGGAAGCAAACCCAGGTCTCCTAACTGAGAGGCAGCAGCGCTACCCCACTGCACCACCGTGCCGCAGTTTCATATTTAAACAGACTTATATGAATATGTTTCTCAAGCCTTTACTTGTCACAAGATTTGCTCCCTCCAGCAAGCATCAGGAAAGAAATGGCAAAGTTTGAGGTCTTTAGCTTTAGTTTTTATAACCCTGTTCATTCAAGCTAAATTGGCCAAAAAATAATCCAGTTATCCATTTGTCTAAACCCATCTATCCAAAGTAGGCATGTGTAAGAAAAGATGAATTAATCACTCATTTAATTAATTATCAGTTTTTCCTTTGGCAATGACGGTAATTAATTAAATACTTTGGTAAGGTCCCAGTTTATTTTCCTTATCTTTCCCTGTAAGAGGGGGTCTCCAGCCAATAGTCTTATATCAAGGTATAACTGAAGTACGCTCATTTTAAGAAACAGAATAATATAATTCATTGATAAACATGAAGATTATAGAAACATTGCAACTGCACATATATTGACATAGAAGACAGGATGCACAAAAGATGAGACAGACAAGCATATAATACAGAAGAGGGAGGCTGTTTACTAGCTATCTAGAAATCTAATTTATCTTGGCACAAATAAAAATGTTTACAATACCAAGTCTTTAAGGATAATAATCAGTGTTGTGAGGAGGTATCGCTGTTGTTGCTTTGGGTTCAAGTGGAGGATTTTTCTTGCTCTCTTTCTGTTTTCTACACAGTTCTTTCTTTGTGGGGTGCAGTGATGCTGCCTTTCTTGGCTTGCTGTTAGGATCTTGGCAGTGTTCTCTGCAACTTCATAGGGAAAAGCATTACTCGTTCTGGAACAAGAGTGTGGATGCTGAAGTTCCCATCATAAAGTAATGTTTTCTTCTCAGGCTAGGCTTAGAGCTTGGCAAAGAGGATCTTAGAGATAGTTCAGGATGTATAGCACCAATACACTATGAAGAGTAGTTTCTAGGCCAAAGGAATTTTGCAAGCTCATTGTTCCAATGACTGGATGATTCCTCGCCCAAAAGATAACTACTCATCAGCTTTTAGTTCACAAACAGGACAAATTGTCAGCATTTTAGTTCCCAAAAGAGTGCACGGTCTGTTTTTTGGCTCCCCAAAGAGGAAGCCTCAGCCTCCAAATTCCAAAATATAAAAAACAGATGAATGCAGCTAGTCTTGAAGGAAGGTGTAACCTTTGGTGACCAGATCAAGGTCAACTCCAGTTACAGAACCAGTGCCTGCTAATATTTGTCTATCACACCCAGGTACAGTTAAGTTCATGGTCACAGACCTAAACTTTATGTCCTTTTGAGCACCTTCTTGTCTGAGGGAGTCTCTGCAAATGTGCCAGCTCAACTCTGATTTACATCTTTATTAGCAGACTAGACATTAAGCCTGTTACAAAAACGTAATAAAATAAGTAGTGCATAAACATTAGTAGGAACAGTCTATATTAAATGGCAAGGGACCTTGACCTCATTCAGTTTCTTGTCTTAATTTTTTTTTGTCAAAAATATTTTTGCAAGAAGCCTAAAGTAAAATAATAATAAAAATAAAATAGAAACGTATATGACAACACTGTAAGTATAATTAATATTGCCTTAGTGTAAAACTTTGTAACAATCTGTAAGACACAATATCTGAAGAAGATATTTAGGAAAAATTTTCTATTTTTTTACCTCATGAAATGTTTCTATAAAATTTCATTACAGACAACATTTCTTGTAAATATTCTGTCCGAGTTTCGCAACAGTTTGCCTTGTTCAGGACCATCTACAACGTTGACAACAACATTTGGAAAACTTCTAACTCTTGATAATGCGATATATAACTGACCGTGGCTGAAAACTGGTTCTGGCAAGTAAATGCCAACTTTTTGTAAGGTTTGCTCTTCTGAGTCTCTCTTTTAGCGTTTTTCTGACCGTCACTTTCTTTTTCTTCAATCGATCTATTTGCTCGTATTTTTCTTTGTCTTTCAGCCTTTCTTTTATTGATGTTTACTTGTTGAGTTGACCGTTCTTCCAGGAGATGTTGCTTATATAGAATTTGATTGTCCGTGTCTTTTGTCCAACTTGACGTGTCCTTTTTTTGGGTAGCATGTTGTTAGTAGATACGTCCATAATATTTTCTCTTACAGCAATACTGGCTTGTATGTGGCTGTAATATGCGTCACTGTATTGTGTGTCTTTAATTTTCTCTCGCAGTAATACTGGTTTGTATTTCCGTAAAATGCCTGTAATTTTCTATGACAGTAATACTGGGTTTGTTGTCCGTAACATGACTTTAATTTTCTATCACATTGGGCAATCATCAGAGTGTCCCCAGCAACTGATTTAATGTGTGGCGTGTAGCTGATAATCGTGCCTGTGGCGTCTCCCCAGCAAGTACTGTGCAGTTCCCCATCAAGTATTTTAATCTGTGCTGGCATCTCCCCAGCGATGGATTTTATGTGCGCGGCCGCGACTACCCAATCAGCACTCTCCCCAGCAATGTTGTCCTTTATTTCTTATCATGCGCGGCCGTGGCAAGGCCATTTACTGTGTGCGCTTTATTTACTTATTATGCGCGTCTATATATTCTGTCAAGTCTTTTGAGCTTTGTGGATGGATTCAAAAGAGACAAGGCCACCTGTCTCTCTTCCTTTTGACCCTTCCCCAGCCCTATAAAGGCTGGGAAGACCAACTGGTCTAATGTGCTTCATTGCCTTATACACATGGTGTGCCGAGTTCTATTTGATGTATTGTTTACTGGATTCCTGCTCAGTTTTTGGCTACTTTCTTTGGATTACAGTATTGGGACTTTGTTTGCTTTTTAGTTTGCCCTTTAGGCATATCCTTTATGGCATTTTTGTGCTCTTCACAGAAATGTATTGTTATGGGGCATTTGGAAAATGAATCTTTTATTCTTCTAAAGATTCTTTGTCTGCCCTTTATATACCGGTACATCCAAAGGCTGACAGTTAATTTGTATCTGTTGGAAGCATTTGCTACAGTATTTTAGGGTTTATTAGTTGTTGTGGCCAGTTTCTCTTCTTCAGAGCCTTCTCCCTCTGAGGCCAGCAGGTTTCCACTGAGAACTGGCCAGATTAAGTGTGCCTCTGCTGTGTGCACCTGTGAGGATACTGATCTGCTCCCCAGCCACTATGGAGGCCCCTGTTTATTTCACTTAGGAAGAACTCCCAAATCAAAATATTACAGGCTAATTAAACATTGCCAATCCACGGAACTTGCATGCCTTTGGACTGTGGGAAGAAACCAGAGTACTTGGAGTAAACCCACGTGAACACAGGGAAAATATGCAAACTCCATGCAGTGAACACCCAAGACCTGAACCACAGTCTCCTTACTGTCAGGCAGCAGTGATAATAGATTAACTTCCACAATGGACTGCTAGGGAAACACAGAAAGCTGATATAACATTAAGAAAATGGTCCAACATCGAGTTCTTCTGAATGAAAGTATGAGTAGATAATAGCCAACAGAGACAGATAGAGAGAGGTTTCTGGCACTTTCTGAGGATAATTGTATGAAAGAAAGGTCTCAGGAGGCTGTAAATCATTAATTTGTATACCTTCAAAAGGGTTGGTAGTACAAAAGGGACCCAGCAAAGACTAGAGCAAGCCTGGAACCTGTAGTGGCTATGCTACTCTTTAAATACAAGAGGATGCTCAGAGAGGCAGTACACATGTCACTGGAACCTGTATCCCCAGGTATTTTTTGCAGTATTACTAACCCCATTTACAGTGTGATTGCAGTGATTCACACAATAATTGCCAGATTGGAGCCTAATCACTGTTCGCAGATGGGAGAAAGATCAGTCAGGGATATTAATGATAAAAAAAAAAATGGGGAAAGACACAGAGTATGAGTGAGAGAAAGAGAGAGAGTGCATGGGGAAGATGGCCGAGAGAACAGTATTATGAGCAACTGGATGAGATCACCCTATCAGGCACAATGATATAGCAGGGCTATGCTTTCCCTATTAATCTAGTACTTTCTCTTTCTCCTTTATTCATCCTTCCCTTTGTGGTTCAAACTAATTTTGTCAGGGCAAGTTTCAGGCCAGTGAAACGGAGTTAATCAGTGACTGGAAGTCACAGAAGCAAACTGTGACTGCCACCGACTCACTAAGATTATTTAAATACAGTCTGCAACTGAAAATCATTGGAAAATCATATAATGTGACATGACCCTTAACACTAGCATTCACCTGCGTTAGCATAAAACAAGGGGTGGCTCATTGGAAGTACTTCAGCCTCACAACATGGAGACCAGAGGGCTGTTCCACGAAGCGAGCTAACCTCAAAATCCAGGTTTATTTCGATAATCCCGGTTTAATTTCTCGAAATTCGGTTCCACGAACGAGGCTAACCTGAAGCTCCGCTTAATTACTATGCCAACATATGCTCTTGGACAAGCCTGCTCCGTGGCAGGTTAGTTGTGAAGCTTAGCTTGATGAATATGATTGGACAAGCCATGTGATGTCACAGCACGACATTCTGCGGGGCTGGGATTATTCTGCTGCTGTTCACTCCCTCTTTCGCACACATCGAACCTCCAATATAAAATTATTACAGATTACATGCAGGCGATTCTAATTACTTAGAAAGTATAAAATGACAAGGAGTGCATTGAAGGCTTTTACATGAATAACCATGGCGTGCCCATTTATTCATAATCCAGTTGAAGAGGGAGCGAGGCTCATTCGTAGAATGTGAATCTCCCCTTGGGATTATTAAAGTATCTATCTATCTATCTAGAGCTTTAAGGCAACAGGTTCCACAATTACTTCGGCCCAGGATAGATCCGTTGCATTTTGCGGATGATTATTTATACGAGCGCTATAGATTTAGTAGACACAGTATTGCATATTTGTGTCAGTAAAGCCCTTACGGTTGCACAGTCTTTGTGTATCGCTTTGCGTTATTTTGCCAGTGGTTCATTTCTGTACAGTGTGGGGGATGCTGAACATTTAAGCAAAGCTACAGTGTGCCGTGAAATCAGGAAGGTTTGCGTTGCATTAAAGTCCTTTTTAAATATATTCATTACCTTTCCTGGCCACCAAGGAATTCTTGCCATTAAGGAAACTTTCTTTGGAATTAATGGTGCTTAATCTTTAAACATCTACTCATTTACAGCACATAAATCATTACCTGATAAGTAACTGAATTTAATTTGTCAGGCTTTCCTAACGTCATTGGAGCCATTGACTGTACACACGTGAGGATAAAGGCTCCAGCAGGTCCAACAGAGCCTGATTACATAAACCGCAAATCATATCACAGTATTAATGTACAGGTAAGTACTGATAATATCTCACATTTATATACAAGAGGTGAAAGTGTAGTCGTCCAACATTAGCAATGTATGTCATTACCATTTCCTAAAATGTTTCAGATGGTATGCACTGCTGAACATCTAATTTAAAACATTGTGGCAAAATGGCCAGGATCAGTACATGATGCCAGAATTTGAGTCTTCACTGGCTCAAAGCCTCAGACAAGGCAAGTCAACTAAAATTCACAAATATACTATAGTTTATTATACTACAGTCTAATGTGTCTACTTTCCATTATAGGAATTTTTCCTGGTGTGCTGCTTGGTGACAGAGGATACCCATGTCTACCGTTTCTTCTCACACCATATACAGATCCTGCAACACAAGCAGAAAGACATTTCAACCATGCCCATTGTAAGACAAGGGCACGCATTGAAATGACATTTGGACAGTTAAAATCCAGGTTTAACTGCCTGCGGCATCTCAGAGTTACACCAGACAGAGCGTGTGACATTGTAGTAGCCTGTGCAGTTTTGCATAATGTGGCAATACTGCAGCAGGAGCGTATGCCAATAATGACGCATTCTTCACTTGCTGCCAGGACCTTTTCGTTCCACTCATGTTGCTCCTGAAACCAAGCATTATTAATAATTATATTAATAATTACAATTATATATCACTTTTATCCAAGATGAACCCATATAATTAACATGCTGTCCTGTTTATCAATGTGTTAAAATAACCTTAAAGTACCTTACAACTGGTAACAAAATGCATATGTAAAAGGAAATTTTAATGACTATACATTTTGAAGGCTTGAAACTGTTCTCATTTAGTTGTTAAATAGTTTGACATCCTTAACACAAAAGTTACTAAAATCATGTTCTTACGCATTTAACTTGTCAGCTATTTTCTGCCATGCAGCCTCACGAGCTTTGATAATACAGCTTGTGTTCCCCTTT
>NC_053156.1:87139320-87204320 GCF_016835505.1 Polypterus senegalus | reverse complement strand
TCAGTAAGGGAGACATCACTCACCACGGTCGGAGCATACACTGAGACAGGGCCTCCAGAGAGTGCCATAATCTGTCTCATAATATGCTCGTTGAAAGGAGTTACATCTGACACCATCGGAAGGAGTCGATTAGCCCCAGCTACTTCCTGAGTATGACAGCCTTCAGAACGACCAGACCAATAAAAAGTGTACTCACCTCAGTCTCTCTCCAGCACCGGCTTTCTGCTCCTGCTTCCTGCCTTCTCCTGCAACCTCCCGTTCTTTCCTGTTCTCTTCTTTTTCCCTTTAGCCGACTTGCGTTTCTATTTATGAAGAGGACGTGGTAGCTGTGGCAATCAGCAGCTCCTGGGAACAATTACGCATGCGGACCGCTTCTCACCTGTGCACTTAGGTGAGAAACGCCCACATCACTAACTCCTCAGGAACCACTTTGTCCACACACCACCACGCCCCCTCGCTAAGCCGCGAGTGCGGTGATTTATTAAAACTGGCCTTTTTGATGGGAGCTATGGACCCACTATACCACAGGAGGAAGCTGGGTTGAGAGGAGGTTACAGTTTTGAGGGAGAGTCCCTCTGCGTGATGCACCGAGAACAATGTACATTACAGGGAGAGACTGAACACATGCGGAAATCATCGGTGCGTATGAACCGGAAGGGAAACGAAATAGAGCACAAAGAGTTCAGAGCGAATGCACAGGGAGAGACTGAACACATGCGGAAATCATTGGTGCATACGAACCGGAAGGGAAACTGGCTTGCTTGTCACCCGAGTGTGTAGTCATGAACAGATGTAAAAGTTTGGAGAACTTTTTGGTCGTAACCCGATTTGTATGTGTTTGGAGACGTTCGTGACCCAAGGTTCCACTGTATATCTTTGCCAACCTTAATAAAGGTATAAAATGACTTTCACAAAATATGTGGATTTAATGCCAATCTTGAAAAGGCTGTTAGAAGACTTTTCGTTAACTGTTTCAGAACAGTTTAAGTATTCGAAAAGTGCAATTACAAACAAGCTTTAAGATTAATTTTGATAGTTTAATGGAAAGCGGATGGTCAACGTTTCACCTCTCCTTAGAAGGCAGATTTAATACAGCTAAAATATGTATGTTATATTCCTGTTTCAGAATATTTCTATAATTATTAATAAGTCCATTTTATAAACAGCTTGACTCTGTTATCAGCTTATTTATATTGAAGGAAAAAAGACCATATATTAAAAAAATCAACCTTATAAAGATCAAAAGTAGAAGGTGGTATGGCGAGGCC
Organism: Polypterus senegalus; assembly: GCF_016835505.1. Classification (NCBI taxonomy): domain Eukaryota; kingdom Metazoa; phylum Chordata; class Cladistia; order Polypteriformes; family Polypteridae; genus Polypterus; species Polypterus senegalus. The sequence continues at coordinate 87,203,052 of NC_053156.1, read as the reverse complement.
AAATTTTCAAATATACTACTGGGTTGTGAATGTTTGCAATCTAAGACAATGTAAAGAAGATAGTGCTGAAAATGCATTGGCCCTGTTGAATCTGAAAAGAGAATCTGCTGAGATGTCCTCTGTGCATGTTCTGCTCTTTGCTCCACTCATTAATTTATGTTTGCCAATATACTAGTAAAAAGATTGCTCTCAATTCACACGAAATATGAAAATAATTAAGGAAACACTTCGTTGTTTCATGACAATTTTGCATTCGAGTTTTACAGATCTTTATATTCAGGGATCCAGACTAACAAAAATTACTTGAAAGCAAATGTCCACATATACTCAAGTGCTGTTTCTATGTTTTTTGTGGTTATCCATACACCTGTTGTATACTCTTGCACTTCTTTTTGGTCTTGTGTAGTGGCTATACAAAGCTTTGACATTACATGCTACTTTTGCCTCTGTGGAGATATAGGGAAACTAAACAATGGTTGAAGCCCATGTGTCCCTTCCCTCCTAAGTCCACCCGTGTGTTCATGGCAGGTTTTGTTTGACAAAGCCTATGGGATTAAGTATGTTTTGTCAATTTACTTGTTGATTGATTCATAGATACTTTATTAATCCCAAGGGGAAATTCACATACTCCAGTAGCAGCATACTGATAAAAAACAATATTAAAGACTGATAAAAATGCAGGTATAACAGACAATAACTTTGTATAATGTTAACGTTACCCCGCCAGGTGGAATATTGAAGAGTTGCACAGTGTGGGGGAGGAACAATCTCCTCAGTCTGACAGTGGAGTAGGACAGTGACAGCAGTCACTGTGTTTAAAAGAAATAAACATTTGAAATACATCAGTCTCTGTGTAATGAATGAATCTAATATACAAGTTTCACTTTTTGAATGGAATTACTGAAATAAATCAACTTTGTCATGATATTCTAATTTTATGACTGGCACCTGTATATAGGCTGAACAGGACCGGAGAAAGTACAGTCCCCCTGCGTTGCTCCTGTGTTGCTGACCACAATGTCAGAGCTGCAGTTCCCGAGACGCACATACTGAGGTCTGTCTGTAAGATAGTCCAAGATCCATGCCACCAGGTATGAATCTACTCACATCTCTGTCAGCTTATCCCTAAGGAGCAGAGGTTGGATGATGTTGAAGGGGTTAGAGAAGTACAGAAGCATAATTCTTATAGCACTACTGCCTCTGTCCAAGTGGGAGAGGGATCGGTGTAGCATATAGATGATGGCATCCTCCACTCCCGTCTTGGCCTTGGCAGACCTGTGGTCTCAGGTGGTGAAGCAGCAGCTGTTCCATGGTCTTCATCACATGTGACGTCAGAGTGACAGGCCGGAAGTCATTCAGCTCACCAGACCTTTGGGACTTGGGTGATGCAAGATGTTTTCCAAAGCCTTGGGACTCTCTCCTGTTCCAGGCTCAGGTTGAAGATACGCTGTAGAGGACTCCCTAGCTCTAACGCACAGGCCTTCAGCAGTCGTGGCGATACTCCATCTGGACCCACTGCTTTGCTGGCACAAAGTCTCCTCAGCTCTCTGGTTACCTGGGCTGCTGTAATTGTGGGTGGGGGGAGGAACTCTTTCCTATGCTGGTATCAGCAGAAGGATGGGTGGAGGGTGCAGTACTCCGAGGTGAGAGTGGGTTAGAGTGGTCAAATCTGTTAAAGAAGTTGTTCATCTGGTTTGCTCTCTCCATGTCTCTCTCAATGGAGGCACCCTGCTTCAAGCTGCAGCCAGTGATGATCTTCATCTCATCCCACACTTCCTCCATGCTTTTATTCTGCAACTTCTGCTCCAGCCTTCTCCTATACTTCTCCTTCGCCGCCCTGAGCTGGACTCTGAGTTCCTTCTGCATGCGCTTAGGTTCATGCTGATCACTGCCTTTAAAAGCCCTTTTCTTCTGGTTCAAAAGGCCCAATTGTTACCTGGTTGTGGAAGTTTTAGGTGCATCTTTTGTTTATTGTTGGAACAATTAAACCTGTTTTTTAATTGCTACTGTTAATAGTGTTGAGTCTTTTCACTGGACACTCTGAGCATGTGATGTACCAGATTAATCAGTGACACCATTTGCATGCAAAGACATAACCAGGTTAATGTGACAGAAACCTAGTTTGTTAAAAATCCATGTTTACATAGGCACGTAATTTTCTGGACCTTTATCAAAATGCTCCAATGTCATTAAACTGTGCAAAAAAAGTTAAACATCATTAAAGCCTACTGTGAATTCAAAACTAAAACATTAAGTCTGTGATAATTTTCTAGCATTTTAAAAATATGTTTAGTTAAACTGACACTTCTGTTTCTAGGTGTCTGTTATCAGATTCTCTTTTCCGCAAACTATTCTCTGCTTGGCTGTGTGATTAACAACCCAGTATGTGTGCTTCCTGTTTTACATCCAGTGCTTTACAAAGTAATCATATTGCGTAATGGACATTTTTTTTAATGTGTTGCCTTATTGCTCTTAAATTAGTGTAGCTGAGTTTAAGGGTTTATATGGCCTCATAATCAGGTTATCCATGGAGAAACCTACCCCTGTTAACCTGATTATCCGGAGTTAGAGCTTACATGGCATTTTAGAAACTGAGCTTCTGTAATAACCAAGCTATTGAGGTTCACATAAATGTATCTAGTGAGACAAAGGTAAACCCTCCCCCAAGACTTGTAACGCTGTTCACTTTTCTTACAAATATTTTGCATGTGTACTTTATATTACCTATAACACTGATTGGCTAAGTAGTGAAAGAGCAAAACAATGCAACAGCCTAGATTAAATAGTCAATCAGTTATTCAATCAGTCTGTTCATCTTGGTTTCTAAAATTAAAAAATTACATGGATTTCTGCAGGGAACACAAAACTTGAAATGACACAATTATTAAAATTAATAAAAGACAACAGTTGCAACACAAAAAGAAATTATCACACTACAAAAATATAATACAAAAAGGAAAACTAAGTAGATTTAGACTTACCTGCAGTATGCATTTGGATACAACACCCTCTGGAACCTCAGGAAACTTTTGGCGCAGGTCATGTAAAACCTGAATATCAATCTGCTGGCTTCCCTGGGCCATTCGTGTTTTGCCTTGATGGTACTCTTATCTTGTATAACCTATTCCAGGCCTCAGTAGCAGCAGCACTTCTTCCTTCTTTCAGACATTTTCTATGAAATCAAAAATAAAGAAAGCAAATTGTCTATTTACAGTTCTTTTTAAAAAATATTAATGAAACTTTATACAACTATGTTTAAAATATATTTTTCAGATCATTTAATAAAAACTGAACTTTTCAGCCCCTTAACATATTTAGTTACATTAATTTTAATAACTGTCTTTTAATAACTGTCAAGAATTCTTTTACGTACTATTTACTAGAGATGTACAGATCAATACTATTATGTTTTAGCATGGAAAATACTGATTTCAAGGCATACACAACTCGGAAGCGCCAGATGGACAACTTAAATTCAACAATTCAAGTTAAGCCCAAAATTTTTAATTCTTTCAGTATTCCTTATTTAACAATTGAACTGCAAACAGCAATTTTTTGTTTATTTTTGCTGCGTTTTGTAATAACTGAGAGATTTTAATAGATGGTACGTGACCTCAATAGCTTCACAAGAAAAAATATATCACTTCTTTAACTGTGTCAAAAGGTACTGAAAAAGCCCATCACACATTAATGAAGATAACAGGTTCTGCTATTTCTATCATCTGTAAAATGAATCATTAATCTGAAAGATTACAAGCAACATTGATTAATGTCACGTAGTTTAAACAAAGAATAATGCATCATCTTCTTATGCAAGAAAATGTATGGGACAGTAACAATGATGAAAGAAGCAGTTCACTGAAGTCTTGTAAAATTGTTCTTCTTTAGCTGAAACAAACAGCAATAACAACTTTTGTTGAATGCAGTGCCAATTCAGATCATCTTTAGATAAACGTATAACTTATATGGATGAGTAATTGTTACAAGCTACAAATCACAACACAAATACATTTAAATATACACAAGACAATCTTTTCTTATATTCTTCTTAGCCTGGTGGCACATTACAAGACTTCTCTCTAGTTGGTAAGTATGTCAAACCTAAAAACTGCAGTTGATGTAACTTGCTGCCCTGGTGATGTCAGATTCCATGATTAAACAAAACTTTGTGTCAAAACTATCTGAATATACGCAGAATAAAAACAACCATTTGGAAACAGTTGAATACTGTAATAAAACACTATTCATAGACCCATTAACTAATGCCAGTATCATATCTCAAATATTTTAAAACTCGGGTGCCGGATTCTGGTAGAAAACACTAATTTTGTCATCATTGTTAAAACACTGATCTGATCGTAGGACAAAGGGTGTCATATCTACTCTTTTGACGTTGTTTTTTGTTCTTTGTTGTGAAATCTATTGGTTACTCTGTTTCAATCTAGTTACACTTGAGATTGCACAACTAGGCATTACTGGAGAAAACAAATTAAAATGATTGCCTCTCATGTTCTAGGTCAAGTTTTAAATTTCCAAAAAATAACAAGCTTGACACATCTTGACAGCCAATTGACACACTGCCTGATAGTGCTGGTGGCCATACAAATGTATGAAGAACCCATTTTTTTTTCCTATTCTGTCTTGGTATGAAGACCATTACTCACTCAACTGACACAATTCTTTTTTGTTTCTACAGTCCATAACACCCATTTTCTGTCTTTCATTTCAGCTGTATTGTATGCATTCTAATTGAATGAGCGATCTATGGTTGTCAGCTCTTGCAAATACAGGAGCCCATCTTTGTGATTGAATCTAACCCATTTGATTTTTTAGGGCAAGTCCAAGACTGATCTGATTGAGTTGGTGGGCATGTCGAAGTATATGAATGGCAATAATGGAAGAGTGCCGCAACAGCCGTCAACTTCCTAAGATTATGTAAATGAAGATTATGACTCAAAATCACCAGATAAATTGTGCAGTATGAAGTGGGCTTTAGCTATCTAAGATAAATTTGATAAAGTTTAAACATTACAAGACTTAGGCTTTGGCATCACCATTTTATCCTTGAGTTTAACTTGCAGAGGTATGTGCAGTTTTATTTAAGGATGTGGGTTATTTAAATAGTTACCCTAACCCTTGTTCTCTCTACAACAAAATACCAGATGATATATACAAGACTGCATTTTATGCTGTACAGGGCTACAATCTGTTATCTGTAAATTAGAATCAGAAAAAGCTTTTAAAACCATAAGTTTTTTCCCCTCTAGACTCCGCATTAATGTCTTTTTGTGCAACAACCATCAGCAAAGATTTCCAGTGATTATTTTTGTCATCAGTTCTCAAATAAACAGACTGACTGCAAACTAGCCTAAAAATGTTTCTAAAAACACTCTTACAATATTATAACAACTAATTACAATAAAAATTATAATACTGGTAATTCTAACAAAACTTGTAATTGAGTGAAAATGAAACCCTTTCTTGAATAAAACAGAAAAGCCATCAAAATGATTACTGGCATATTTGCTGGTACAAGTCTGAGGTGATCCCCTCAAAACATATATTATGAAAATGAAAAAAGTGGGTTTAAAGATATTACAATGGCCTTTTTTTCCTCCATAAGACTGTGTCTAATATGCAGAAAGCAATCACAGTGAACCTCTGCATGTACATCACATAATAGTAATTTAACACAAATGATAAATTAACAGCTAAAATATAGATATGAAAGCAACAGATTTCTTCTTCATCTTTTCCAGTTTCAATGTGGAGTAGACGTGCTTGATCAACCATCTCCATATAGCTCGGTCCAAGTTTGCATACTTGGATGCTTAACAGTTGCAGCATAAAACAGCAATAAAGAGATCTTGAGTGCAAGAGTGACTTTTACAATGCCATTATCCAAGAGCAGAGTAGTGGGGGTAGAAACCACTCAAAAATGCAAACAGGCTGATGTTCTCTTTGGAGGGTTCATGTAAAAAAAAGCATAAAGCATCTAAAGTAATACAATGCAGAAATCAGTGTAAGGGAAAAACAATCAGCTGTTCATTTACATTCTATTGTAAGTTTTAGCATTTGAGTAGGAATTTTTTTTGTTATGCGCTCAAAATATTCAAAGGATGACTTTTGACTTTACAGCCTTATGATGTTTGGGTTGCCTGCAGCTAGCATTTCTTCCTTGAACCTGGGTCATCATTAGCCATCAACCATGATAGATTAGGGCGAATGAGGACACACAACAACAAGAATGGTTTAAAAAGTGCTTCGTGCTTTTTATTCCATACAGTGTTGAAAGCAAAGTGCCGTGTAATTCTCAAAAAATAATCCGTAATAAAAACAGTGTTCAAGTGGAAGTTTAAATTAGTCATCAACAAATACTCCAATAAAAACGTTAAATCAAGGTTTAAAACACAGCTAGGACAGATTCATAAAAGAATTATGAACCTCCTTCTACAAGTATGTCTCCTCCACTCTTCCTTTAAGGTCTGCTCAGCAGAAGAGATCACCCTTTGGGAAGTGTCAAACTTTACTACCTTGTGTTACCACTGCCATATGTCAAAATCCGTGGGGCACCCTATGAGTTCTGCTCCCTACTCCTAACATCGCCTGGATCACCACTGCTCCACATAGGGTTCTTCTCACAATGCCGTGGATCCCTTAATGTACTTAAGCCCTGGTAAATACACAGACAATTAGCAGTTGCATGATGTCGCACAATAATTTTCTTTTCAGTTCCAGCTAAAAATAAAAGTACTGGTTCTCTGTTTTGTAACAATGTTATAATAATTGTGTCTACTCTTTTCCTAAACACTAATATTGACACATCTAGTGTGAACACTTTGGTTTACCAGGTTGGCACACTTTGCTAGTGTTAACGCAAGCTTCTACACTTAAGATTCCTAGTTTTTCATTAGAGAAAAAAGAGTCTGCCTGTTGTTGTGCACTTGCAGGAAACAGATGGCCAAATGAAGTTTTATACAGAGTTAAATGAATAAAAGCTATGCTCTAGTCTGATGCCTTCATATGTAATATTATCCAATTTGGGCTTATACTTAATGCTTACAGGTACATGTAACAACAATGCAACTGTCAAAGAGCGTACAGTAGAAGGAGGCTAAAAGAATTACACTGCACACAGAAGTATGGCACTCACAAGGTATTACTGCATGTGGATAAGGGAGATTCCTAACTGGCCTGCAGCACATATTGCTGACAGAACAAAATTTGTGCAAATTACGAAACTGCAGCTGTGAAATTCACTTTATTTTACAAGACTTATCCATCCATCCATTTTCCGACTTATGAACAATGTATATAAGTAACAATGTGATCCTAATCCTTTTAAGCATTTTGCTGTTTTCTTTAAGTTTATTTTTTACTGTTTATTTCAGCACTGAGTGCTTTGTACCACCACACCTTTTGACTTTAAGGAACTATGATGAGCTTTCAAGTGTGAGATGAGTGTGTTGAGTCATGCACAGACCCATACACATTTAGGGTGAACTCAAGAGACACCACCTCACTTAGCATACACATTTTTGGAGATATCAGAGGAACACCTGAGTACCTAGCTATAAGAATAATGATAATTCCTCAGAGACAACAACCAAACATAGGATAAATGCCCAGTATGCTCAATCCATGAGGTAGCATTACTAATCACTGCACAACCATACTGCACAAGCATCAGTGATAATAAGCATTAATTAGGAATTAGTTTAAAGAAACAACAACAACATTTATTTATATAGCATATTTTCATACAAACAGTAGCTCAAAGTGCTTTACATAATGAAGAATAGAAAAATAAAAGACACAGTAAGAAAATAAAATATGTCAACATTAATTAACATAGAATAAGAGTAAGGTCCAATGGCCAGGGTGGACAGAAAAAACAAAAAAAAACTCCAGACGGCTGGAGAAAAATAAAATCTGTAGGGATTCCAGACCATGAGACCGCCCAGTCCCCTCTGGGCATTCTACCTAACATAAATGAAACAGTCCTCTTTGGATTTAGGGATCACACGGAAGGACTTGAAGATGATGGTCACGTACACTTCTGGCTTTTAATCCATCCATCATTGTTGGAGCATCATGATGCTTTGAGAAGGTGGTGGTGGCCTGCGCCACCACCACAAAGAAACCGGAAAAAGAAACAGAAAAGAAAGTAGGGGTCAGTACGGATTTTAGAGCCACCATGAATAGTTATGATGAATTGAACATACAGAGTATCAGGGTTAAGTTAAACTGAAGTTATAAAAAGGCCATGTTAAAGTAATATGTTTTCAGCAGTGTTTTAAAGTGCTCTACTGTATTAGCCTGGCGAATTCCTATTGGCAGGCTATTCCAGATTTTAGGTGCATAGCAGCAGAAGGCCGCCTCACCACTTCTTTTAAGTTTTGTTCTTGGAATTCTAAGGAGACACTCATTTGAGGATCTGAGGTTACGATTTGGAATATAAGGTGTCAGACATTCCGATATATAAGATGGGGTGAGATTATTTAAGGCTTTATAAACCATAAGCAGAATTTTAAAGTCAATCCTGAATGACACAGGTAACCAGTGTAGTGACATCAAAACTGGAGAATGTGCTCGGATTTTCTTATCCTAGTTAGGATTCTAGCAGCTGCATTCTGCACTAGTTGCAAACGATTTATGTCTTTTTGGGGTAGTCCGTTACAGTAATCTAGTCGACTGAAAAACGCGTGAACTAATTTCTCAGCATCTTTCAGTGATATAAGAGGTCCAACTTTAGCTATGTTTCTTAAGTGAAAAAATGCTGTCCTAGTGATCTATTAATATGCGATTTAAAATTCAGATTACAGTCAACAATTACCCCTAAGTTTTTTACCTCCGTCTTGACTTTTAATCCTAATGTATCCAGTTTATTTCTAATAGCCTCATTGTATCCATTATTGCTAATCACTAAAATTTCAGTTTTCTCTTTAACTTGAGAAAGTTACTATTCATCCATTCTGGGATACAAGTCAGACATTGTGTTAGTGAATCAAGAGAATCGGGGTCATCAGGTGCTATTGATAAGTACAGCTGTGTGTCATCAGCATAGCTGTGGTAGCTCACGTTGTGCCCTGAGATAATCTGACCTAATGGAAGCATGTAGATTGAGAAGAGCAGTGGACCCAGGATAGAGCCTTGTGGAACACCATATTGGATATCATGTGTCTTTGAGTTGTAATTACCACAACTAACAAAGAATTTTCTCCCTGTCAGGTAGGATTCAAACCAATTTAAGACACTGCCAGAGAGGCCCACCCATTGACTAAGGCGATTTCTAAGAATATTATGATCAATGGTGTCAAATGCAGCACTCAGATCTAAGAGGATGAGAACAGATAAATGGCCTCTGTCTGCATTCACTCGCAAATCATTTACTACTTTAACGAGTGCAGTTTCTGTGCTGTGATTTGTTCTAAAACCCGACTGAAATTTATCAAGAATAGCATGTTTATTTAGGTGGTCATTTAACTGCATAATGACTGCCTTCTCCAGAACTTTACTTAAGAAAGGCAGGTTAGAGATGGGTCTAAAATTTTCAAGAGCCAAGGGGTCAAGATTATGTTTCTTAAGTAGGGGTTTAACTACAGCAGTCTGGGAAGACCCCCATATCTAATGACGAATTTACTATGTCAAGAACATTATCAATTGGCACGCCTGATACTTCTTTGAAATAATTTGTTGGTATTGGATCAAGGACGCAGGTGGAGGGTTTTAATTGAGATATTTTTTGTAAATCAGGTAAATCTATCCTAGTGAAAGAGTTTAATTTGTTTATAACAGAATGCTGGGGTTTAGGAGGATCCTTAGTGTTGGAGGGATATACTATGTTATTTCTAATATCATTAATTTTTTGATTGAAAAATACAGCGATAGCCTCACAGGTTTTACTGGAAGTACTTAGGAGGCATTCCTTTGAGTTACCTGGGTTTAGTAGGCGATCAATTGTAGAGAATAAGACTCTGGGATTACTAGCATTGTTATTTATAATCTTAGAGAAATAGCAGCGCCTCTCAAGACGGACAGTGTTATTGTATTCTGTTATTTTAACTTTTAATATTTCATAATGGATAGTTAGTTTAGTCTTCCTCCATTTACGCTCAGCTCTACGGCATGTTCTCTTTAAATCCGACACTCTTTGGGTCTTCCATGGTATAACAATGCTAGAAGATTTTTAACTGTCTTTTCAGGTGCAACTATGTCAACAGCAGCTCTCACTTTAGTATTAAATCTTTCCACCTTACTATTTACATTATCCTCACTATTATGGTGGCACTATAAACGGACTGATTGCTTAGAATGTTTGTAAATTTTAAAGCTGCTGCTGAGTCAAAGAAGCATTTTTTTAACAATATGCTTCTCATGGGTGTTTTTATCATTATTTCTATATTAAAAAGTAGAAGAAAATGGTCTGATAGACCAATATCAATGATCTGCTTTATATCAACTTTAAGTCCTTTAGTAATCACTAAGTCTAATGTATGACCTCCTTTATGTGTAGGCTGATTAACGAGCTGTCTCAAATCAAAAGAATCCAGGTGGTTCATAAATTCTTTTACTTTTAGGTCACACTGATTATCTATATGAAAATATAAGTCGCCAACTATTAGGAGTGTGTCATAGTTCATATGGTGAACACACTGATGTAATTGTAGTTTCAGACATGAACATAGGCGAATAAAAGCAACAGTGTGACTACAACGATTGCTGATTGACAATTATACATAGTTCAGTAGAAACAGGAACTAAGTTATGTATCTGAAAAAAGTACAGCAGCTGTGCATAACAGTTGAGCTAGTATTTTCCTTTTACGATTGATTTCTTCTGTCTCACTACATTACACAAGCTTTCTCATGTGAAGTATTAACAGTTTGCTTAAAAGCACCAACAAATGAATGAGGATATTTCCTTTTGATGTAAAAAAAACACTATTAAGCACTGTCATATGAAAAACGAGTGCAGCCCCCTGTGCAGCTTCAGAAGCACGGCTATGCTGTACTTCCAAAGAGCTGTGCGAGAGGTGGAGTGAGCGGCATAACAATAACTCAGTGGCAGTTTAAAAGTGGTGCATGGCACCCTGAAAAAAGGCTGCCAAGACCTGAATATTGGTTTGTGCTACTCTGCATGGGTAAAGTTAAAATATTCATAGAGGTGACCCACAGAAGCCCCAGAAACCCTCAACTGCAATAACCTGTACAGTTTGTGACCAATATATGGCCAATCTGACATATGGCCAAATGGCAAGTCCCAAATGGAGCTGGAAGTCAGCACATGACTGTATCTGTTGATGCATGAATTATGTTACTTTATATTTATGCATACAGACTCATCAATTCCATATGTACTAAATATACTGGATAATTTCCATAAAATTTCAGAGATCAAGGTTAAGTAAGAGAATTTTACATAATTATGGTAATGTTATTAGAACATGTTCATTAAGCCTAAGGAGTTACCTGAATTTCTGCACTGTTTATTCAAAAATATGGCCTATTACCTTCGATTTAAACACAATAATATACAAGTATAATCTACTTAAACTAACAACATAAAAACAATCCTACTTCTTTGAGTCAATACTGAATACATTGCTTATACACAGTATGGACTGGAAGAATATTAGTTTCTAAGCTAGTGACTGCTACAAAAGATGATCAGGGTCAGGTATTCCAATCATGGAGATGGAGGTGTGAGTTGGAAGGTACCTGACCTAATAAACAGGGCACGCAAAGTTTAGTTACTGACACAGTCTGCAATTCTCAAAACAGATCTGTTCATGTGAACTATGTCCCAAAAGAATATTACCGAACATTATAATAATTTTTTAGGTGCATAAAGCTGAACATGACAACAAAAGCATTTTTAATTGATTTTAAGTTTAATTAGAAGCAGATAGCATTCCATACAATTAAGTCAAACTTAACAAAGCAACAAACAAAGCAAAATTCAAACCCCACCCAAGGGAAAGAAGTGGAAGTTTATTCTAAAATGTTATTGATTAGATCATGTTTTAAAAAAAGTTTTGAACAGATCCTCTAAGTGAGAATTAGATTTTTTCCAATATCAAATAGTATAGAACATCAGTTACCCACGGACTTAAAAGTGGCGGGGTGGGATTCTTCCAGTTGGGCAAGAAAAGTCTATTTGCTAGTAGTGTAGTAAAGGTGATTGATTATGTTTTGTCTTTCTCCACTATAAGCCTGTCTGGGAGTGAACCAAACACAGCTGTTAATGGGTTTGGAGTGATTGTGACACCAAGGCTGTCTGATAGGCAAAAAAAAGATTTTTGTCCAAAATGTTTTTAATTTGGTGCATGCCCAGAACATGTGGCCCACTGAGGCTGGTGCTAGATTGCAATGTTCACATGCTGAATCTTGCCCTGGAAACATCTTAAACAATTTCAAATGAGATATGTGCTCGATAAAAGATTGTTAAATTAAATGATTGAGTGATTTGTACATATTGAGCTAGATTATATTCTGTGCATGGCTGCCTTCCACTCCTTTTCTGAAATATAAATTGACAGATGCATTCCCCAATGGACTTTGGGGTCTTTGAAAGGAAAGGAGTTTAAAATATTTTTTATAAATTGTTGAGATGATATCTGAATGTTCAAGGCTGATTAGTATTTCTTCTGGAATAAAACAAGTTGGGAGGTGATGTGAGGAAAACTGGGCAGGTTCTGTTTAGCAAAATTTCTAGCTTGAAAGAAATGTGTTCTTGAGAGGTTAAATTTGATGTGTAATTGTTCGTAGGAACCAGAGACATTATGTACAAGTCCCTAAGTATTTTAATACCGAACATTTTCTAGACATTAATAGTGTATAAGTTTGAGATGGTGGAAAAAGGTTGTTGTCATTTAGAGGTGCAACAGCTAAAAGGTTTGACTATCTTAAAGTGCTTCCTACATTCCTACATTGGTTCCAAATTCTGAAAGAATGAAGGGCAATTGGATTATTATTTTATTGACTGTAATTTGTATTAACTGGGGAACAGAGTAGGGAATATAAAGAAGTACTCCAAGATTTTATTTCTACTGCAGACCAGGCTTGTGTAAATTCATCAATTTGTGTCAATGTCCAGGTCTTTATAGTTTGTATATTTGCCACCCGGTAATAGAATTGAAAGTCAGGTAATGCCATGACCACTTCTGTTTTAGGTTGTTGTAGAGTCACCCTTTGGATGTGTGAATGTTTTGAATCTATACTAATAAAAGGCAAAGCCCTCACTGACTCACTCACTCATCACTATTTCTTCAACTTCCCGTGTAGGTAGAAGGCTGAAATTTGGCAGGCTTATTCCTTACAGCTACAACAAAAGTTAAGCAGGTTTCATTTCGAAATTCTACACGTAACGGTCATAACGATCTACCACGTCCGCCACGTTGAACTTACTCATTTATGGCCCCATCTTCACGAAATTTGGTAGGCGGCTTCCCTGCGCTAACTGAAACTGATGTACGCACTTATTTCGATGGTATGATGCCACTGTCGGCCGCCATATTGAAGTTTCCAACTTCCCATGTAGGTAGAAGGTTGAAATTTGGCAGGCTCATTCCTTACAGCTTACTTACAAAAGTTAAGCAGGTTTCATTTCGAAATTCTACGCGTAACGGTCATAACGGTCAACAACATCTGTCATGTTGAACTTTCTTATTCATGGCCCCATCTTCACGAAATTTGGTAGGCGGCTTCCCTGCGCTAACTGAAACTGATGTACGCACTTATTTCAATGGTATGACGCCACTGTCAGCAGCCATAATGAACTTTCCATCGTCACGAATTCTCCAATTTCCCGTGTAGGTAGAAGGCTGAAATTTGGTACTTATTTTGGTGGTATGATGCCACTGTCGGCTGCCATATTGAACTTTTCAACAGTCTTTGTTACTTATGGGCCCATATTTAAGAAATTTGGTACGCGGGTTCCCAACGCTAACTGAATCCTACTTATGTACATATATACGTCCATAGCTTGCAGCTCGGTCACCGTGTGAGGCGCCGTTGGGTCCTCCATCACAACGCCTCCCACGTTGTTGGCTGCCTGCCTATATAAGGCTGTCTGTCGCTCCAGTCTCTACATTCCCTTCCTTGCTTCACCACGGGATTCCCGTCTCCCTGCTGATAACTACAGCCTATTTATTTAATCCACGGCTTCTCCGCTGTTTTATTGTTCATTTATTACGATTATAGTTATTGTGTAGGTATCTTAGACTTACTTTACATTGTTCAGGTACCCATTTCCTTTATCATTCCAACCGTACCCCCATTAATATGTCTATCGAGGTGATCACCATCGATCAAAGAACTGTCACTTACCCCAGAGATGGCACCTGCCTTTTCCATTCTCTTTGTTATATATTGCATGGCCATATCAGGCTCACTCTTGATATCCGGAGGAAGATTCTGTCTTATGTATTGAATGACTGGGACAGGTTCAAGGTGTGGACTGATGACGGTACAGGAGATAATTATACTACACAGGAGCACTATAAGAGTGAAATGATTAAGCCCTTCACCTATGCATCTGCATGTGAGTTGGTTGCTGCTGCTGAATTGTTCGGTTGTCGCTTTCAAGTGTACCGAAATGGCCAAATATTTTACACCTTTTGACAACCGCCAATGCCTCTTAAACATCTTAGATTCACAGGTGACGATTTCAGTAGTGGACACTTTGATGTTTATGAATGTTTAGACTCTGAAAAGCTGGATGTGAAGTTATCGATGAAACCGGTTGTATACTTACAACGCTTGACAGATGCCGAATGTCTCTTCAACACAAGTTCTACAAATACTGTCGTAATTGAAACAAACCATGAAACTCAAACCGATTATGACAGCAGCAATCCAAGCTGTGAGATTTGAAACAAGATTACTGTTCACATGGCCAACTGTATGTTGCATGCTCAAGAGTAAGCTCAGCGCACAGCTTGGTCATATTACAACCGGAGGGCCGAACTCACAATGTGGTATACAAAGAGATCCTTAACAAATTATTGGTAAATTTTCCCTCAGTTTAAAAAGGTTTAATTTTCTTCTTAATAAATATTTTAAGGCAGTACTTTGCAGCTGCGAAGCGTGGGTATTTAGCTAGTTCCACAAAAATTTTATTATAATTGAGTCTATTGTTTTAAAAATGATTTGTTAATGTACACACTCTGGGTTCCTTTCACCCCGAATAAATCTTTCACCTTTTACAAAAGCATTTCTAAATACCTGGGTGTTCATCAATCCACAGTAAGGCAGTCTGTTTAAAAACAAAGGAAACTCAGCATTCTTGCTACATAGTACGATCCAGAAAAGACTACAGTGTTAGAGGTCATAAAAAATGACCACAGGCTTACAAGAAAACACCTGCAGAAAACTCCTGAATTTGAATAAGATCCCATAAGGTCCCAAGATTGCAAAAGACCACCTAAATGTTCTGCAACACTTCTGGCAAAATAGTCAACAAATGGAGACAAAAGTTAAACCCAGGAAAAATAAGCAATGCTATGTTTTGTGAAAAAAATGCACAGATCACCACCATCAAACCAACCTCATGATATAAAGTATGATGAAGGGAGATGCATGGCTTGGTGCTGGTGCATCAAGATGTGGTCAGCTTGTTATCAGAGAGGGCAGTACAATAAAGTAAAAATAACCAACTTGTACATTAAGTAATTATCTACTTCATTGCAATACTGGGCTAAACCACTTCTTGCAGCTTTTACAAGAAAAACTGGAAAGAAATGGTTGATGCAAGATTCACAGTTTGAAGACACCAAAGACCACAAGCAGTCATGGTCATGCAGTGGTAGTCTTTCTGGATAAGTCTCTATTAATTTTGCAAAATTTGATGGAGGAGGATTCTCCCATTCCTCCTACCAGACTTGCTCAAGCTTCACTAGATTAGCTGAGGAGCAAGACAGCAATTTTTTGGTCTCATCACAGATATTTGATATGAAGACTGGATCAGATTGCACTACTACATTGTTATAGTAATTAACAGATTCTGTTAGCCTGTTGAACATTTTGCCAAACCAGATTAATCAGATTACTAGGACAGCATTTTTTCACTTAAAAAATATAGAAAAAGTTAGATATCTTATAACTTTGCAAGATGCTAAGAAATTAAGAAATTATTTCACGTTTTTGTTTTCAGTCAGCTAGATTACTGTAACACACTCCTCTCAGGACTACCCAAAAAAGACCAATTGATTGCAACAAGTGCAGATTGCAGCTGCTAGAATCTTAACTAGGAAAAGAAAATCTGAGCACATATCTCCAGCTCTGAAGTTACTACATTGGCTAACTGTGCCATTTAGAATTGACTTTAAATTACTTATGGTTTACAAAGCCTTACATAATCTGGCTCCAAATCGGAAAGTTAGATCTTAAAATGAGTGTCTGCTTATAATTCCAAGAGATAAACTTAAAACAAGTGGTGAGGCAGCCCTCTGCTGTTTTGCACCTAAAATCTGGAATAGCTTACCGACAGAAAAAATCACCAGGTTAATACAGTGGAGCACTTTAAAAAAAAAACCTGCTAAATACTCATTATTTTATTTTAACATGGCTTTCTAATACATTGCATCCGGAAAGTATTCACAGCGCATCACTTTTTCCACATTTTATGTTACAGCCTTATTCCAAAATGGATTAAATTCATTTTTTTCCTCCGAATTCTACAAACAACACCCCATAATGACAACGTGAAAAAAGTTGTTCCTGGTGCAAAGTGCGCTGGACTGTGGAACGCTGTACTGTACAAGGACACCATCAGCAACCAGATGTTCTTGTAGCTCTTTGGAGGTGGTCTGTGGTTTGTCTGTGACTATTCTAACCAGCCTTTGGCTGTCTTTTTCAGATATTTTTCTTGGCCTACCACATCTTTCCTTCACAAGGACTGTTCCTATGGCCTTCCATTTCCTAACTACATTTCAGACTATGAAGACAAACAGTCCAAACCTTTGTGATAATTTTTGTACCCTTCTCCTAATTCATAACGACAAATTGCCTTTACTTTTAGGTCAGTAGAGAGTTCTTTAGAGGTTCACATGTTGCCACTGTCTAAGAGAGAATCAAGAACAATTAAAACTAACAATTACCTACGTTAAATAACCTTTTCATGATTAGTTGCATCAGTCTTTGTAGCTTAAGTTCTAATGAGCTAATTAAAGAAATGTTGTTGTCAGCAGTAAATGACTACAGGTCTTCAAATTAATGCAATTAAAAGAGATCCTAAACTTTTGCTAATCCCATTTTTTGCATTTTCTTTTATTTCATACAACTCAATAATGCTAAACTGAGTCTGATAAACATATCCTTGTCTACATTTCTCTAGTAAAAAAAAAACAGCATATTGCTGTGATCTTCTCTTATGAAGACACAGCAAATTATCATGCAACCTCAGAGGGTTCCCCAAACGTTCACACAGCACTATACTATGTTTTGTTGCAGGCAACTTATAATGCGCTGTGCGAGAGCAGAAAGGGTGGAACGAATGCTGTAAGTGATGGGTACCTCGGAGTTTTATTTGTTTATAAGGCTGGTCGTTAGAATATTATATGAACGAATTTTGTTAATAGTACGTTACATTTTGTTAATATAGTTTTGTTTGGTAAATAAATACAACCATTCTCTAAACTAATCTACTGTATATCATTTATAAAGTAGCTGATCTGTTATTCGTCTTTTCTCTTATCCGTCATGGCCTCGGTTGCGACCCCTGACAGATAATCAAGGTTTTACTATACTTTATCTTAGTAATTATCATTTCCCTGCAGTGTGGAAACTCATTTTAAATGGACTGTCGCAAAGAGGACAGCATTCATATCTTTTGACACTCTCCAACACTGACTTCTGATCATCACAGTTGAGCTAGAAAATTGAATACATAATCTTTCAAAGCAGACATGAGGTTAAAAAATTTTCTCACCACCAATACACACTAAATGGTTTAAGCAGCATTTAAAAAATTTTCTCATTGGGGTACTCCTTTAAATAAGTTGTTTCAAATTAATATTTAGTTATCAACATTTAATATCTTATTAAAAGGAGCAAGCCAAAGCTAGTACAACGTAAGACTTTTCAAACACATCTTTGAAGGATGCAGAATATTGTCTATTTACCGTTATCGACAAAACCCCAGAAAAATGTTTGTCAGTATTGCTGACCCCTACTTCAGAAGTCTCAATAATAAGACATAAAAATGGCCAAAAGTGCCACAGCACAACATTAACATATTTTGTTTAAACAAAAATGTCTGGAACTTATTTGTGTTTAATGTGGAAGAGTAATGCTTATCATTTATATAAAAAAAAAAAAACCAAAATAAAAAGACTCAAATCAAATGTATCTTTATTCTATAACAGTAAGAATAAGAACAGCTCACTACTCAAAATGGAGGTGTCTAGGATTGAACCGGTGACCTTTTGATTACCATTCATCAGTTCTTACTGCTGCACCACAGAAGCAGAACCTATTTTATATATATATATATATATATATATATATATATATATATATATATATATATATATATATATATATATATATATATATATATATATATATATATATATATATATATAGCAAAATACCCGCGCTTTCCAGCGGAGAAGTAGTGCGTTAAAGAAGAAATGAAAAAGAAAAGGAAACATTTTGAAAATAACGTAACATGATTGTCAATGTAATCAATGTAATTGTTTTATCACTGTTATCTATCTATCTATATATACACTCACCTAAAGGATTATTAGGAACACCATACTAATACGGTGTTTGACCCCCTTTTGCCTTCAGAACTGCCTTAAATCTACGTGGCATTGATTCACCAAGGTGCTGAAAGCATTCTTTAGAAATGTTGGCCCATATTGATAGGATAGCATCTTGCAGTTGATGGAGATTTGTGGGATGCACATCCAGGGCAACAAGCTTCCGTTTCCCCAAATCCCAAAGATGCTCTATTGGGTTTAGATCTGGTGACTGTGGGGGCCATTTAAGTACAGTGAACTCATTGTCATGTTCAAGAAACCAATTTGAAATGATTCGAGCTTTGTGACATGGTGCATTATCCTGCTGGAAGTAGCCATCAGAGGATGGGTACATGGTGGTCATGAAGGAATGTACATGGTCAGAAACAATGCTCAGGTAGCCTGTGGCATTTAAACGATGCCCAATTGACACTAAGGGGCCTAAAGTGTGCCAAGAAAACATCCCCCACACCATTACACCACCACCAGCCTGCACAGTGGTAACAAGGCATGATGGATCCATGTTCTCATTCTGTTTACGCCAAATTCTGACTCTACCATTTGAATGTCTCAACAGAAATTGAGACTCATCAGACCAGGCAACATTTTTCCAGTCTTCAAGTGTCCAATTTTGGTGAGCTTGTGCAAATTGTAGCCTCTTTTTCCTATTTGTAGTGGAGATGAGTGGTACCCGGTAGGGTCTTCTGCTGTTGTAGCCCATCCGCTTCAAGGTTGTGCGTGTTGCGGCTTCACAAATGCTTTGCTGCATACCTCGGTTGTAACGAGTGGGTTTTTCAGTCAAAGTTGCTCTTCTATCAGCTTGAATCATTCGGCCCATTCTCCTCTGACCTCTAGCATCAACAAGGCATTTTAAGCCCACAGGACTGCCGCATACTGGATGTTTTTCCCTTTTCACACCATTCTTTGTAAACCCTAGAAATGGTTGTGCGTGAAAATCCCAGTAACTGAGCAGATTGTGAAATACTTAGACCGGCCCCATCTGGCACCAACAACTATGCCACGCTCAAAATTGCTTAAATCACCTTTCATTCCCATTCTGACATTCAGTTTGGAGTTCAGGAGATTGTCTTGACCAGGACCACACCCCTAAATGCATTGAAGCAACTGCCATGTGATTGGTTGATTAGATAATTGCATTAATGAGATATTGAACATATATATACACACACACAGTGGTGTGAAAAACTGTTTACCCCCTTCCTGATTTTTTATTCTTTTGCATGTTTGTCACACAAAATGTTTCTGATCATCAAACACATTTAACCATTAGTCAAATATAACACAAGTACAGTAATCCCTCGCTATATCGGGCTTCGACTTTCGCGGCTTCACTCTATCGCGGATTTTAAATGTAAGCACATCTAAATATATATCACAGATTTTTCGCTGGTTCGCCGCTTTCTGCGGGCAATGGGTCTTTTAATTTAGGTTACATACTTCCTCAGTTGGATTGCCCAGTTGATTTCATACAAGGGACGCTATTGGCGGATGACTTAGAAGCTACCCAATCAGAGCATGTATTACATATTAACTAAAACTCCTCAATGATATAAGATATGCTTCCAGCGCCGTGCTTGTTTGCTTCTCTCTATCTTTCTCACTCTCTCTGCCTGACGGAGGGGGTGTGAGCACAGGGGCTGTTTGCACAGAGGACACGGAGGCTCCTCTACAAAATGCCGCTTTATCGCGGTGCTTCTGTATACTTAAAAGCACGTATTGATTTTTTGATTGTTTGCTTTTCTTAGCGGCTCTCTCTGACATTCTCTGCTCCTGACGCTCTTTTGAAGATAACATATGTTTGCTTTCTTTTAATTGTGAGAAAGAACTGTCATCTCTGTCTTGTCATGGAGCATAGTTTAAACGTTTGGCTAAAGGGTGTTATTTCATGTCTAGAGAGCTCTAATAATGTTAACAGGGTGGGAGAGTTTATAAGGGCTTAAAATATATAAAAATAACCACACAAACATATGGTTTCTACTTTGCGGATTCTCACCTATCGCAGGGGGGTGTGGAACGCAACCCCCGCGATCGAGGAGGGATTACTGTAAACACAAAACGCAGTTTTTAAATGATGGTTTTAATTATTTAGGGAGAAAAAAAATCCAAACCTACATGGCCCTGTGTAAAAAAGTAATTGCCACCTTGTTAAAAAATAACATAACTGTGGTGTATCACACCTCAGTTCAATTTCCGTAGCCACCCCCAGGCCTAATTACTGCCACACCTGTTTCAATCAAGAAATCACTTAAATAGGAGCTGCCTGACACAGAGAAGTAGACCAGAAGCACCTCAAAAGATAGACATCATGCCAAGATCCAAAGAAATTCAGGAACAAATGAGAACAGAAGAAATTGAGATCTATCAGTCTGGTAAAGGTTATAAATCCATTTCTAAAGCTTTGGGACTCCAGCGAACCACAGTGAGAGCCATTATCCACAAATGGCAAAAACATGGAACAGTGGTGAACCTTCCCAGGAGTGGCCGGCCGACCACAATTACCCCAAGAGCGCAGAGACGACTCATCCGAGAGGTCACAAAGACCCCAGGACAACGCGTCTAAAGAACTGCAGGCCTCACTTGCCTCAATTAAGGTCAGTGTTCACGACTCCACCATAAGAAAGAGACTGGGCAAAAACGGCCTGCTTGGCAGATTTCCAAGACGCAAACCACTGTTAATCTAAAAGAACATTAGGGCTCGTCTCAATTTTGCTAAGAAACATCTCAATGATTGCCAAGACTTTTGGGAAAATACCTTGTGGACTGATGAGACAAAAGTTGAACTTTTGGAAGGCAAATGTCCCGTTACATCTGGCGTAAAAGGAACACAGCATTTCAGAAAAAGAACATCATACCAACAGTAAAATATGCTGGTGGTAGTGTGATGGTCTGGGGTTGTTTTGCTGCTTCAGGACCCGGAAGGCTTGCTGTGATAGATGGAACCATGAATTCTACTGTCTACCAAAAAATCCTGAAGGAAAATGTCCGGCCATCTGTTCGTCAACTCAAGCTGAAGCGATCTTGGGTGCTGCAACAGGACAATGACCCAAAACACACCAGCAAATCCACCTCTGAATGGCTGAAGAAAAACAAAATGAAGACTTTGGAGTGGCCTAGTCAAAGTCCTGACCTGAATCCAATTGAGATGCTATGGCATGACCTTAAAAAGGCGGTTCATGCTAGAAAACCTTCAAATAAAGCTGAATTACAACAATTCTGCAAAGATGAGTGGACCAAAATTCCTCCAGAGCGCTGTAAAAGACTTCGTAAACGCTTGATTGCAGTTATTGCTGCTAAGGGTGGCCCAACCAGTTATTAGGTTCAGGGGGCAATTACTTTTTCACACAGGGCCATTTTGGATTTTTTTTTCTCCCTAAATAATAAAAATCATCATTTAAAAACTGCATTTTGTGTTTACTTGTGTTATATTTGACTAATGGTTAAATGTGTTTGATGATCAGAAACATCTTGTGTGACAAACATGCAAAAGAATAAGAAATCAGGAAGGGGGCAAATAGATAGATATATACACAGTGGTGTGAAAAACTATCTATCTATATATATATCTATATATATATATATATCTATATATATATCTATATATATCTATATATCCTCTTTAATAAAAGCCTGATGTGCGTCCAGGTGTCCGTGTGTGTGTGTGTCTTCTGGTGAAGTGCGCATGCGCAGGGTTACACAGCACGTGTTCAGTCTCTTCCTGTGCATTCCCTGTGCAGACACACACACACACAGGCGCGCGCGGGACGCGCACACACATACAGGTGTGCACGTGCATTGTTGCAATGTTACTTTACTTGGTTGTTCATTAAATTTTTAAATGTTCATTTTTTTCCCTGTGCTTAAAACTCATTACAAAAAGTGTTTTTAGCGAGCGAATAAGGCTATAAGCAAACTCTTTCAGTCTTAGTTTTCTCAGTTGTTCAAGGTTTTCTTAATGTTATTCAATGTTTTTACATTTAGTTTACTACTAGCAAAATACCAGCTTAGGAGAAGTAGTGTGTTAAAGAAGCAATGAAAAAGAAAAGGAAACATTTTGAAAATAACGTAACATGATTGTCAATGTAATTGTTTTGTCACTGTTGTGAGTGATGTTGTCATATATATATATATATATATATATATATATATTTACACACACACACACATAAACATATATATATACTAGCAAAATACCAGCAGCAGAGAGTAGTGTGTTAAAGAAGCAATGAAAAGAAAAGGAAACATTTTGAAAATAACGTAACATGATTGTCAATGTAATTGTTTTGTCACTGTTGTGGGTGATGAGTGTTGTTGTCATATATATACATTTACACACACACACACAAACATATATATATATATATATACATATCTATACATATACACATATATACATACATATATATATACAGTCATGTGAAAACATTAGGACACCCTTTGAAAGCATGTGGTTTTTGTAACATTTTTAATAAATGGTTATTTCATCTCCGTTTCAACAATACAGAGATTAAAGTAATCCAACTAAACAAAGAAAACTGAAGAAAAGTCTTTTCAAGATCTTCTGTAAATGTCATTCTACAAAAATGCCTATTCTAACTGAGGAAAAGATAGGACACCCTTGCCCCTAATAGCGAGTGTTACCTCCTTTGGCTGAAATAACTGCAGTGAGACGGTTCTTGTAGCCATCTACCAGTCTTCGACATCGGTCTGAGGGAATTTTACCCCACTCCTCAATGCAGAACTTTTTCAGCTGTGAGATGTTTGAGGGTTTCTTGCACGTACAGCCCTTTTCAAGTCACCCCACAGCATCTCAATGGGATTCAAATCTGGACTTTGACTTGGCCATTCCAGGACTCTCCATTTCTTCTTTTTCAGCCAATCTTTGGTTGATTTACTAGTATGTTTTGGGTCATTGTCATGTTGCATGGTCCAGTTCGCTTCAGCTTTAATTTTCTAACTGATGGTCTCACATGTTCTTCAAGCACCTTCTGATACACAGTAGAATTCATCGTGGATTCTATGATGGTGAGCTGACCAGGTCCTGCTGCAGCAAAGCAGCCCCAAACCATGACACTTCCACCTCCATGCTTCACAGTTGGTATGAGGTTCTTTTCTTGGAATGCTGTGTTTGGTTTACGCCAAACATGTCCTCTGCTGTTGTGTCCAAATAATTCAATTTTGGACTCATCTGTCCAAAGAACATTATTCCAGAAGTCCTGGTCTTTGTCAACTTTATCTCTGGCAAATGTCAGTCTGGCCTCGATGTTTCTCTTGGAAAGCAAAGGTTTCCTCCTTGCACACCTCCCATGCAAGTTAAACTTGTACAGTCTCTTTCTGATTGTAGAGGCATGTACTTCTACATCAACAGTAGCCAGAGCCTGCTGTAGTTCTCGAGATGACACTTTAGGGTTTTTGGAGACCTCTTTTAGCATCTTGCGGTCTGCTCTTGGGGTGAACTTGCTGGGGCGACCAGTCCTGGGCATGTTGGCAGTTGTTTTGAAAGCCCTCCACTTGTAGACTATCTTCCGGACAGTGGAATGGCTGATTTCAAAATCTTTTGAGATCTTTTTAAATCCCTTCCCAGACTCATAGGCTGCTACAATCTTTTTTCTGAAGTCCTCTGACAGCTCTTTTGTTCTCACCATGGTGCTCACTCTCACTTCAACAGTCAGGAGCACACCAAACTAAATGTCTGAGGTTTAAATAGGGCAAGCCTCATTCAACATGCAGAGTAACGATCTACTAATTATGTGCACCTGGTGTGATATACCTGTGTGAGATCTGAGCCAATTTAAGAGGGAATACATGTGAGGGTGTCCTATCTTTTCCTCAGTTAGAATAGGCATTTTTGTAGAATGACATTTACAGAAGATCTTGAAAAGACTTTTCTTCAGTTTTCTTTGTTTAGTTGGATTACTTTAATCTCTCTGTATTGTTGAAACGGAGATGAAATAACCATTTATTAAAAATGTTACAAAAACCACATGCTTTCAAAGGGTGTCCTAATGTTTTCACATGACTGTATATCTACATATATACACATACATATACACACACACATAAATACATACACACATACATACACACACATATATACACACAAATACATATATATATATATATATACATACATACACACACACATATATAAACATATATACATATACATACATATCTACATATATACACACACAGCTATTTCGTATCAGTGCAATACGCTGCTTGTTAAAACGGATAACTCCCGCTCTTACGTGCAAGTCTGCGTGGATATTATGAACTATCGTATTTGTTCAAGTTCTATTTAAATTTTAAATAGAAGGAATTTTTATTTAGTCGACAGAAATATCTTTGGTAGGAATGGTAAAACAGACAGGAATATTATTCTGAATAAATCAACTCAAACCTTAAACAACTTATAATATTTTGCTCTCCATAAAAATATATCCTGTCTAAATTATACA
This sequence comes from Polypterus senegalus, assembly GCF_016835505.1. Classification (NCBI taxonomy): domain Eukaryota; kingdom Metazoa; phylum Chordata; class Cladistia; order Polypteriformes; family Polypteridae; genus Polypterus; species Polypterus senegalus. The sequence goes on along the minus strand of NC_053156.1, from coordinate 87,177,825 downwards.
AGTTAGAAATAAAGTAAACGTTAAAAGAACAAACATTCAAATTTCTTTACTCTTATGTAATTTTATATAAAAATAAACTTAGATTTTAAATATCCCAAAAGATTTTGCTCTCCATAAAAATATATCCTGTCAAAATTATACAAATTCAAATATGAACATGCTGCATAACAAAACCTGGAAATATAAATAAAATGTGTTCCTTTCAGCAATAACAAATCAAATCATTCAGTTGTCTTTGCTCATATGTCATTTTAGAGCTGGACGCCTGGCATCTTTTTGGCCACAGGTTCGTTTCTGTTTGGTGTGAGGTTCTGTGTTGTGGAGATTCTCAGGATGGATTGCAGGTGCTCATCAGTGAGGCGACTCCTGTGTGCTGTTTTGTTAGTCTTTATCACTGAGAAGAGCTTCTCACACAGATATGTGCTACCAAACATGCACAAGGTTCGAGCCGCATGTAGACGGACTTTTTGTTCTTCAAAGTCACCAAAGCGCCGCAAACTCAGTGCAGTGCGCTCAGTTTATCAGCAAAGTGCGTGTTTGGGAACACCGTAGTGACGACTTGGTTTAACATTACTTGGCAACAGGGAAAGTGGGGCAAGGTGAACTGGTGCATTTGTGTCTCCCATAAAAGCAGCTTCACTTGAAATCACTTTGTGATTGTGCACGGTAAAAGCGTCCGCTGAAGTGTCAGATTCTTATTTAATTCTTCTGCTTTCTGTATCTTCTGCATTGCATTCAGGTTACCCTGATGTTTTGTCTCATAGTGCCGTCTTAGATTAAATTCTGTAATTACAGCCACATTAGCTCCACAAATGAGACACACGGGTTCAGTAAACATATACTCAGCCTCCCATCGGTTTTAAAGGCTCTATTTTCAGAATCAACTTTTCTCTTCAGCATCGTGTGAGCTAGCCGCAATAACTTGCAGCATCATAAGGTAGACTTGATTAACGCGTAAGTGTTGCAAGGCAGCTGAAGCGCTGCATTATGGGATCTGTAGTTTATTGTGTTACTGTTTAATAACAATAATACAGTATATAAAATGATCTCGGGCCGGATATAATTACGCCGGGCGGATGTGGCCCGCCCTTGAGTTTGACACATATGGACTAAATAGAACTTGAAAAGATATATTTTTCAAATGTGATCGCAATTCAGATAGAGTTGACGCACTACAGCCTGCATGCCTCAATAAGTCATCCTCCCTCGCTCTTACTTTTTACCGTTCATCTAATGAATACACTGAGTATGGCTTTACCAAAACAATCATTGATGGCGAATAAAGTATCCATTATTCGAGTATGTAGATCGGGATATATATATATATATACATATATATATACCCGCAGCGCAGCGAGAAGTAGTGTGTTAAAAAGCTAGAAAAGAAAAGGGAACATTTTAAAAATAACGTAACATGACTGTCAATATACAGTATTTGTTTTGTGAGTGTTACTGAGTGTTGCTGTCATCAAGGATTTGATTATCATTATTTCTTTCAATCAGGTTCGTATTTGTAGGATGTGTTGTGTTCAAGTTACATTCCGTGTTTGTCAATCGTTGTAAAGATGACAGGTTTCATTCATCGATTCGTTTCTTACTGCATCAATAAACAGCTCGTCTTCTTCTTTATCTGAGACCTGACACACTGCATGCACGGGTTTTTTACACTGTCTTCCTTTAGCGGGACATTGACTTTTTCCACGTGTGCTTTGTTTCCACAGTAGCTGGATTTATGAATATGCTTATCAGGCGCTTCATATTTTTGCTGCCTTTTCAATTGTGTAATTCGGTTTTGTTCAGCGCTCTTTGGAACTGTTGCTTTTATCTGTGCACGCGCCAGTTCCGTGAGCCACTCGGTGTACATGCATCGAAGGTTCCCAGCTGTGCTGGTGCCATCTCGTGCTATGTCCATGGCTGTATTTAATGTTACCTTAGTCCTGGCACTTAAAACTTTCTCTCGCAGTTTCGCTGAGTTTGTGTCAAACACCACCCTGACCATCTCATCTTCCTCTCCATAAGCACAGTCCTTCACCCGTGAATATTTACCGTGGCAGTTTGCTATTGGATTGCCGCTGACGGACGGCCTTATATGGGCAGGCACTAAATTACAAACGCCAGCGGCAGCCTGTCTATGAACTTAATTTAAAGTGTAGGTTACATCGTGCTTTGTTTCAAGTAGCAGAACTCATGAATATGGTTGTATATGTCACTCGCCGCTTCTTATTGTTTCGCTGCCTTCTCAATTATATAATGCATGTTTTCTTGAGCGCTTTTTGAGGTCTTCCTGGTTTTCTATGTACTGCGTGATTACGTGGGAGGCGTGATGTCACACGAAACTCCGCCCCCACGGCGTTGAAGCTCATCTCCATTACAGTAAATGGAGAAAACTGCTTCCAGTTATGACCATTACGCGTAGAATTTCGATATAAAACCTGCCCAACTTTTGTAAGGAAGCTGTAAGGAATGAACCTGCCAAATTTCAGCCTTCCACCCACACGGGAAGTTGGAGAATTAGTGATGAGTCAGTGAGTGAGTGAGGGCTTTGCCTTTTATTAGTATAGATATAGATATATATATATATATATATATATATATATATATAGATATATATATAGATATATATATATAAATATATATATATATATATATATAAATATATATATATATATATATATGTCTAATATATATATATATATATATCTAATATATATATATATAAATATATATATATATCTCCGTTGGGGTGCGAGCAGCTGTTGCTGGTGGTGGCAGAATCCATCGAGGAAGAAAAATGAAAAACATTATTTGTACAAAATCTTAATTTATCTATCCATCCTTAATTAAATGGGCAGGCTATTTCGTATCAGTGCAATATGCTGCTTGTTAAAACGGATGACTCCTGCTCTTACGTGCACTTACTGTAGTGCTGCGTGGGTATTATGAAGTATCGTATCTGTTCAAGTTCTATTTAAATTTTAAATATAAGTAGTTTTTATTTAGTCGAGAGAAATGTGTGTGGTAGGAATGTAAGTTAAATTTAGTCATCATCGCATAAATTTTTCTTCAACATAGAAATTTAGAGACTAAATTCAACTTACATTCCTACCAAAGATATTTCTGTCGACTAAATAGAACCTACTTATATCCAAAATTGAGCTTTTGAGCTGTCGCATGCCTGCCTGGATAGGTCACCCTCGCTTCGCTGTTACTTTTTTAAGGTTCTTTTAATCATGGCTAGTCGTGAAAAAATTAGAACATGGAAGGAGGAATACATTGAGTATGGCTTTACCAAAACAATTATTGATGGCGAATAAAGTATCCATTATTCATAAAGCTTCAATTGGTGATTTGTTTTTCTGCGTTAACCTCATATTTTTTCATAGTTCTTCTCAAACCAAGGGGGTGTGAAGGTAAAATGAATCGGGAAGCGCTGATATATACATTGAAATAGTTTTACTGTCAAATAATGCAAACAGTATGCGGCACGTGTTTCACCCTAATTCTGGGCTCATCAGGCATACACACTCACTGCACCGCCTCTCGGGAATCGAACCTCAGACGTCAGCGCTAGAGGCGAAGCCTCTCGTGTAGCGCCACGGCGTGTGGTTCGTTTATTTGACAGTATGTAGATCGTGGTGTATATGTAAAAATATATATATACAGTAATCCCTCCTCGATCGCGGGGGTTGTGTTCCAGAACCCCCGCGATAGGTGAAAATCCGAAGTAGAAACCATATGTTTGTATGATTATTTTTATATATTTTAAGCCCTTTGAAACTCTCCCACACTGATTATAAATATTCTCTGCACAGTTATACAGTAAACCCTCGTTTATCGCGGTTAATCCGCTCCAGACAGATAAATGAATTTCCACGAAGTAGGATTCTTTATTTATAAATCTAATATTTTCGCAGTTAGAGCATAGAAAACCTGTTTACGACCATCTAAATACGTTTTTTAACATTATTAGAGCCCTCTAGACATGAAATAACACCCTTTAGTCAAAAGTTTAAACTGTGCTCCATGACAAGACAGAGATGACAGTTCTTTCTCACAATTAAAAGAATGCAAACATATCTTCCTCTTCAAAGTGCGCGTAAGGAGCGGAGAATGTCAGAGAGAGAGTAAAGTAAACAATGAAAAATCAATAGGGCTGTTGCGCTTTTAAGTATGCAAGCACCGCGATAAAGCAGCAGCAATGAAGGGATCAATGCGAAGGTAGCCTTTCAGCATTTTTTACAGGAGCGTCCCTATCTTCTAAGCAAACGGCTTCTGTGCAAACACAGAGAGAGAGAGTAAAGTAAACAATGAAAAATCAATAGGGCTGTTGTGCTTTTAAGTATGCAAGCACCGCGATAAAGCAGCGGCAATGAAGGGATCAATGCGAAGGTAGTCTTTCAGCATTTTTTACAGGAGCGGTCCGTATCTTCTAAGCAAACAGCCTCTGTGCAAAAAGTCCCTCTGCTCACATCTCCTCCGTCAAGCGCAGAGAACGTCAGAGAGAGAGAGAGAGAGAGCCGAGATTAAAGCAAACAATCAAAAAATCAGTAAGTGTGCTTTTGGACGCACCTCGATAAAGCGGCATTTCTTAGAGGAGCGTCCGTATCCACTAGGCAAACAGCTTCTGTGCAAACAGCACCTCTGCTCACACCCTCCGTCCAGGCGCAGAGAATGTCAGAGAGGGTGAGATAGAGGCAGAGACAAGCAAACAATCGAGCACCGCGCAGGAGGCATATCTTATAGCATTGAGGAGTTTTAGTTAATATGTAATACGTGCTCTGATTGGGTAGCTTCTAAGCCATCCGCCAATAGCGTCCCCTTGTATGAAATCAACTGGGCAAACAAACTGAGGAAGCATGTACCATAAATTAAAAGACCCATTGTCCGCAGAAATCCACGAATCAGCGAAAAATCCGCAATATACATTTACATATGCTTACATATAAAATCCGCAATAGAGCAAAACCGCGAAAGTCAAAGCGCGATACAACAAGGGATCACTGTGTGTATATATATATATATATATATATATATATATATATATATATATATATATATATATATATATATACACTCCTGTAGCCACAATAAATGCCTTTATTTTATAGACAAACTAGGGATGAACAAGTTCCTTTCTACTGCAGCCACAGCCACGACATACATAAAACACATCAATAATAACTCATAAACTTGCAATATTATTTAGGAAAATCGCAACATTTTACTCACCAAAAATTTGGACTATTTGTAAACAAAATCCATCGTCCTCTCTTTCCTGAAAAACAGTTCAATTACTCTGTTGTACGGATTATCCGTGCGCTTCAGTTCCATCAAAACCTCACTTTCTATCGCCATCGAAGCTAATGCTGAAAGGTGAACCCGCCCTATGGTATTTCTGGCATAAGTTTGATTTCGCTTTAGGGCTGAAAATGTCCGCTCGACAGAAGCAGTTTACACAGAAATGCTCACTGCCAAATATACCAATGTGAACATCTGCCCAATGCTCTCATTCAGATTTTTCTGATGAAGGAAGTCAAGAAGATCAGTGGGAGATTCTCCTGCAAAATCATCCATGGCATACATTACAGTGAGTTCTGTTTTTAGCCGAGACACATCAAAAAGCGCTCCGTAGCTGTTGTGTTAAAGTGGAGAAGGCTGCATGCGTGAAATTTTTCTTGTATTCCCGAAACTTCTGGGGCTCAAGGAATGTGACAAACATCAGGTTTTCATGGTCTTCAAATCTGGTCTGTGTCTGGCAAATAATATTGTCCAGACGGAGTTGGCCGTAGTGCACGCGACGATCTTTCGCTCAGAGCGTTTGAGGTGCGTTCAATGGCCTCGTAGAGTTCCTCATATCGGCTTCTATCCAATCAATGGGTCTGAATACGGTGACGTTGCCGTACGCCTGCTAAAGGGCCCTACTGACACCAACTCAAAACCTGATTGGTTGAAGCAACAGGTTAATCGACATTTATTCTGTGTTAGAATGCCTCCACAACAGATTGTGAAAGCCTCTCTGCCTGGCAACAAATGATGGCCGAAATGTGATTGGTTAAATGCTTTAATACGAAACTCTGCCTCCCACGGCTATCAAGCTCCAGTCTATTCTCTCTGCCTGGCAACAAATGACGGCTGAAATGTGATTGGTTAAATATTTTAAATCCGAAACTCCGCCTCCCACGGCTATTGAGCTGCATTCTAGTACAGTATATATGGACGAAAATACGTTCCAGTTATGACCGTTACGTGTAGAATTTCGAAATGAAACCTGCTTAACTTTTGTAACTAAACTGTAAGGAATGAGCCTGCCAAATTTCAGCCTTCTACCTACACAGGAAGTTGGAGAAATAGTGATGAGTGAGTCAGTCAGTGAGTGAGTCAGTGAGGGCTTTGCCCTTTATTAGTATAGATTTGGACTTCAGGCTTCATACATTATACACTGCATGTCTACATTTTGTCAATTATTACTAAAACATGAAAAACGTTTCCGTTTTAACTATGTGTTTACATATATTGTTGTAGACATGGAACACACATGAAATGCATGTATTCCAAATAATATATTATTTACTCAATACAACTCCCGGCAACTCACACACAGGTAAACAGACTTGAGCTAAGAGAACTTTCCGCCCTTTCTGCATTGGTGGGGGATGGGATAGCAGGCTGTTTGCTGCTTGTGTTGATCGACACATTTACAACATAAAAAACATTGATGGAGAGGTGTGAACGGATTTAAGGTGGGCTGGTATTAGGAGTTTTTTTCGTAGGCTTTGGTAATTCTAGTATTAAAAGACATGCATAAATGTTATATCCTGTGTACAGGGAAAGTGGCCCCAACCTGCATTTTAGGCAATTGATGGATCATGAGCCGAACTCGATCGGAAGAGACACAGACCAAAAATCAAAGAGTGAAGGAACAAGTTTATTTACAAGAGTGTTATACAACAAAAACACAGTGGTGTCAGGCAGGCATTGTTTCACAGTCTTTCAGCATAGAAATGCCATCAAAAGCAAACAGAAACAAAAAGGAATAAAAATAGAAAAAAAATGTATTTACAGCAAGTACAGTGCACACCTACAGTCCCCTATTTAAAAACTACACAAACACAAAAAATAATCTTCCTTCTTTGAATGTGGTTCAGGAGGCTCTTCAAAAAGAAAAAAATAGGAAAAAATATTTACTAGAAAAAAACAAGTGTGTGTTTATACAAAAAGAAAATCAATTGCAACAATCCCAGGAAAAAATTATCCTCAAAACCAAATATATATTATATACTTCCACCAAAATGATCACTATTGAAATATATATGTACAAAAAATACTTACAAAACCATCAAGAATCAAAAACAACTGCTCCTTTTATAGCTCAGCAATGCTTAACCCTACCTCAACTTTAGGTATACTGCTGATCCCATTTGGCCGCCAACTCCTTTAACTGGCAAGATTATCCAGCCAATCTGCCACCCTCATATACTACTGCAATAATCCCCGTACATGTTTCTATTCAAAATCCAAACCCTGCTCCAGTAAGTAAACTTTACTTACTTAAAATACGGGATCCCCATCTCTAACTACTTCATTTCTGAATGCTGGCCATCCCCTCCTCCCCAGGCGCACTGCACCTGGAAACTGCGAATGACGGGTATACTGCGAGGACTCTGGTACATGAAACTGCACACCTGCAAGGGAGCTTGCAGGCCCTCCATATGCCCAGGCACACCTCACCCCACAGCGTGCAACTGCTGAGATAAACGCATATACCCGCGGCAATGCCTTCAGCACAAAACAGTAAGCACCATTCTTTTAGGCTGAGTTCGCTGTTACATTTGAAAGCGGAAAAGCTCAATGAACTGCTACTTTTAATTAACTTGGTAAAGCTCAAGGCTGTGTATTACCACAGCAGACTACAAAATCCTTTAACTGTAACCTAGTGAAGGGTTTACAAGGCCAAATAACTGTGTTACTTGAACAGAAATTTAGGTGTGTTAACTTGGTTTAGTAGAGGCAATTAATCCAGATTCTAATAACTGGAACTTTAAAACTATGTAAGTGCATTCGCTGTTAAAGACCCAATATTTAACATATGGAATACACAGAGACCCATCTACTGAAGATGTATAGGTGGCCATTAGGTTACAAATTCTGCTCCTTCTGGCAATGAAAATATTGTCAAATATTTATGCTTTATAAATTATTTTGTGGAAGGTGGTTTCAAATTTATTAAAAAAAACAACTTATAAACTAAATCGAACCAAGGAGTTTATGTTTACCTTATACTTAAACCTTAATAAGGTTTCGGTGGCGTCAGTTTGTATTAGAGATGCACAATATATTGGGAACTGTATTGGTATCGGCTGATGTTCATTAAAAAATTACGATATCGAAATCGGTCAGATGTGTACATTTTAACCGATACAGCCAACCGATATAATTCAGGCTTGTCAACACTGTCAGTTCACTAAATAATTAAATGTTTTCATTGTTCGGCGAGGCAGATATTAAGCTGTAGAAAAACACGCATGCAAGTGCAGCCCGTTTCGCTCACCAAAAAAAAAAACAAAAAAAGCCACGGGTTTCCTAGTTTGCTCACAGGAGCACTATATGCACGTTGTTTATTCATTGGGCAGATATTGTTAGTAAAGCAGTATGTCAGCTGTGTGGTCATATTTTTCTGTGAAAAAGGAAGATAACGGAGTTGCTATCTGCACTACCTGCAAAAATGAGATAATGCGAGGAGGCAGCAGAATTAAATCTTTCAATGCCACAAATTTAATTACCTATCTGAAGGACCACCATAACGAATTATACATGGAATTTCTAGCAGATAATGCTACCAAAACGAAAATTAAATCACACGCTGCCAGGCTCACTAGCGTTAGCCTTATGCAGCAAACCCTTCAAAAAGTAAAGACATTTCATGAAGACAGCACCAGAGCTGAAGGCATAACTACTAAAATAATGGAAATGATCGCACTCGATGACCAGCATTTTTCCCTAGTTGAGGACAAGGGATTTCATCAGTTACTAAATCATTTAGAACCTTGCTACATTCTTCTAAGCCAGCAATACTTTGCAGATGTCTCACTGCCTACATTATATGATGTGATTGCTACTCATATCCACGAGCTTATAAGAAACAATGCCACTAACATTAGCTTCACTACAGATATGTGGAGCTCAGAGGTCAGCCGCATGAGCATATTAAGTCTAACGGCACACTGGATTGATGACAATTTTGAGTCAAAAAGAGTGGTGATGCATGCTAAAGAGTTTTCCGGTTCTCATTCTGGAACTTTTATTGCACAAGCTTTCGATTCCATGTTAGCGAAGTGGAACATTTCAAAAAGTAATGTGCACATTGTTCTTCGTGACAACGCTCGCAATATGGCAAAAGCTATGGAAGAAAGTGGCATTAAAAGTTTAAGCTGCAAGGTTCATACTTTGCAGCTTGCTGTAAATGAAGGCTTATTGAGCCAGAGAAGCATCTCAGACTGTGTTGCCATTGTTGAAGTGAATAGTTACTCATTTTAAGCACTCACAGCTCACTATTTCGAGGCTGAGGGAAATACAAACAGACCTTGGTACCCCAACAAGAATGCTTCAGCAGGAAGTTCATACTCATTGGAACAGCACGAATTATATCCTGAAAAGTCTTGTTGATCAGAAGTGCACTCTTGCTGCATATAGTGCTGAATAAGAGCTTTTTGACTCTCTTACGTATCAGTGGGGACTTATGGAAAACATCATTACTCTACTCGAACCATTCGAGCAACTTACTGAAGACATAATCGCGCATTCATCTACAATTGCAGACGTGATTCCGTCGGTTGAAGCGCATACACGTCTGCATAAAAAGTGTGGTAAGACAGATTACGGAGTTCAGATGGTGAAAACCACACTTTTGGAGGCTGTCATAAAATGCTTCAGTAGTGCATTCTCCGAGCCACTATACTATCTATCAATTGTCCTTGACCCACGGTATAAAGATCGATTTTTTGACCAAGATACCAAAAAAAAAGTGCAAGAAGCACTTCAGAAACAGCCGGTTGAGATATCAGCTGGTGAAGGAGATGGTGAAAGCAACAGCGAACCACAAGAGAAAAAGAATTGCATGGAGAGATGTTGCTGCTTCATTGATGGAGATGTATGCAGAAATTCTTGAAGAAAATTCATATGTGGCTGCAAAACCATATTCGACTGCCACCGAGGTAAAATAACAGGATTATAAAATTAACAATAATCATACTAATTAGGCTGACCAGACATCCCGAATGGGGAAAAAAACACCGTTACGGATTCATTTTTTCTTTTAAACACTAACCATACACTGCAGGTTCCAAATATCCAATCAGTATCATTCTGTATTTACCGGAAACTTACAAGGTGACTTGCTGTGACTGTGTATAACTTAAGAGTGCAAGGCAAACTGCTCTGCAAACATTAGCTGAGAAGAAAAGGAACACGTTAAAAGCATCACCTTGCTTTTTTTGTCAGGTTTTTACTATTTATGTTTGCCAGATTGCCTACAAACCTGTCATTGCAGCGGCACAGTTAGTGGGTTTTTCTATAGTAGATAGTTGAGTAGCTGTGGAAAATTAGTGGAAAAAATTTATTTTAGTGGGCACTTAGCTAAAAGGAGGAACATGTTCGCCTGCATGGTAGAATGCAACTTCAAGTTATGTACATTGTGAAAGATATGTCTCCTGTGTCTAAACTGTAAAAGATTTTAAGACAAGATTTATTCCAGTTTTAATGTAAGCATTACTTTAAGACAAAATCACCCTTAAATATACAGCAGTCTCTCAAAATTTCAAGGTACACCTGCGTTAGAAAGTGTTTCATTTTGAAACAGCTTGTGCTGTATCTCTTAAAAGTGCATCCGCATCACAATGTATACAGAATGCCCTTTATATGACCCAAATCATTATATATCAAGCTTTCAACATCACAAGTTTTTTATTAATGGCGGTGGTTGGTACAGGTGGTTGTCCCGTTTTTCTTTACCACAAATCTGGTCAACCTAATAATAATTTATTTTTTTTTATAATATAGGTAAACGTTTGTAAACTTATTTTTTTCAGCTGAATAACTATCTCAGCAAGCCCCCTATCTCCAGAAATAACTGTGCCCTCCAATATTGGAAAAGCAATGCAGCCCATTTTCCATCCTTGGCCAAGGCAGCGATCAAGTACCTATCGGCACCTTGTACCACTGTAGACAGTGAACGCCTTTTTTCAGCTGGGTTAAAATTTAGTAAATGAAAAGAGAAACAGGCTTGCTGATGAAAAGGCAGCAATGCTTGTTTGTGTTAAGAAAAAACATTTGTACTTTTAAAGAAGCCAACTTAAGTCCAGGGTTACTGGCCTCATTGTACCCTTTATTTTAGTTTTACTTAAAGGAATATATGCCTGATTATAGTACAAAGAATATTCCTTCTTTTTTTGTTAATATACCCAATACCAGGTTATGTAATGGCATGGTGGCTTGATGTGCTTAAGTTACTCAGAATGTGTATGTTAAGCAGATTTTTGTACATGACCTGGAGTATTTTTTCTATTGCTCTTTTTCCCCTGCATAAAGTACTGGCTGCTTATATAGCAAAGAAGAGCATAGAATTCAGCTGTAAAATTCTGTTTCACACGCTACTGTTGTTTCTTTGAAAATGCGTAATATATTTTCATCATACCTAAAACATTCATAACTGAATTAAAAAAAATATATATATATATATATATATATATATATATATATATATATATATATATATATATATATATATATATATATATATATATATATATTGGTTATCGGTATTGGCAAAGATGGACAAAAGCATATTAGTTATTGGTATCACCCAGAATTTCCATATCGGTGCATCACTAGTTTGTATTTCTTCCAGACTCTTGCTGCGCTGTTGTCACTGCTCAACTGTGTTCCCAACCACCTATTTTGCATTCCCACTCTGTTGTGCTGCTCTTTAGTCAGTTTGCTAGTCTCAAATAAGTACTACTATAAAATATTCTCACAATAAACTGCATATTAAACAATTTGTCCAGAGTAAATGGTCAGAAAGTGCCAAAAACACATTGGTACTCTGTGGCACCCAAAATATTTACTCTGTAGATCACCTGAATATGCTATCTTACACAGGTTTTTGGGAATAATGGTACTGTCAAAAATTCATCACCGACTGTAACCTTGATACGTTATGTTTAACTGAAACTTGGCAAAATCCAAAGGAGTTTGTGCCTGTAATCAAGGCAACATAATATTGGTATGTTTAATTTAAAGAGGCATGCAGCTCAAGACAAAGAGGCTTTACTGTCTGGTCCCATCTTACTTGTTGTTTTCTATCATCCCCAAAATATAATGGGTCTTTTTTAATATGATCTAACTGAATTACTAAATAGGTTAATACTGTGCTCCATTTACCTTGACAGTCAGATGTTGAAGCAATTAAACATTTGGAAAACCAATAAGGACATGTCCAGGGAAACCATTTTTGTGCTTGGTTCATTGGAAAAAAATAACAGTTGCTAACAATGTAATAGGTGGTATTTTGTGTATCCAAATGCTATAGCAACATGTTCACAGAGAGAAGTTGGACAGTACTGTGTGTACGACTGCATTCAATGAGATACAAATAGACAGTGGTGCTAATGAAAAGTATAATATAGCTTTGAATAAAGTTTGTGGTGTACGATCAGAAATCAGGCAAGCACACACTTAACATACCAGACCCAAATATCTGAGTTGGAAATCCGACTTAAGTGGCTGTTCCAGTGGAAAATTCCAACTTCCCACTTCAAATAGAATGCTGCATTAATTCTCATTACCAAAAGTTATTCTGGTAGGTAATTTTAATAACAGTCTTATATGTAAGCAGATAAATTAATTCCTATCCTTACTGGACCATTTTGACTGGATGCAGTGCAGCGTGCCGAATTTCCTAACACTTTGGTTGTCACATATTAGATCGGGTCTGTACATTTGGATTATCTGTTGGCACAACATTACACTTATTTGGGCCTCTCGGACTATAAAGCAGTGCTTTTTACTGTCTCAATGTCTCTTCCTACTCTTAAATGTAAATGTCAAATATCTTTCAGAAACATTAAAAACATTTGTCCCTCTATCCTTGCTAGATTAAGTTCTGATCTTTTCCTGTCTTCCCCTATTACATCCTTTTAGATAGTCTTGTTGACCACTATAACAGCCTTTCATTCAGCAATACATAAAACAGCTCCTTTAAAACACAAGGGAGTTTCCTTAAATCATTCAGCTCCATGGTGTATTTCTGAATTACAAATTATGAAAGCTTGAGATACTGTTAAGAAAGACTGGCCTCACTGTGCTCAGAGATGCATTAACTGCAGTTAAGAATACACACTGTGGGCACAATAATAGAGAGTGGCTGTGCTAACCTGAAGTTTTTCTTTCTACTTTACCTGCATCTGGCCTGATTACTTCATACAATGAATCCTGTGAAAAATACCTTCAATATTTCCATGATAATAATAAAAAAAAAATTATTCAACTAACACAAATCCATTCTCTACTTATATCAGCCCTGCGCTGTTCTCTATCTACATGCTTCAGTCTTGGCCATGTTAGGGCTCGTTTATACTTCACATTCAGAATGCATACGTGCACACATCATGGGTGCCAAAAGTTCCCACTGAATACATTAAATGTATGATATTTCAACTCTCTGCACATTGAGAATCCATAGATTTATACTTGATATCACTTTCATGATGAAATGCATTAAAGTATGTACGTTACATTTTACAGATAAATTGTTAATTTTGTTTAAATAATGAACACTGTTAATAATTACACACATGGGGTGACACAGTGTGCTGCCATCTTGCATAGAGTCACGGCGCGGATATTCCCTGCCTGGAGTTTACAGGTTTTCCTGCTGGGTTTCCACAGTGTCCTCCGGTTTTCTTCCAAAGATATGCAGATTTGGTGACACTAAAATGTGTATGTGAGTGCTTGTATTCACCTTGCGATGAGCTGATGCCTCATCCAGGGATTGTTTCTGCCTCGTGTCCAATGTTAGCTGGAATGCACACATCCCTGGATTGATGGAATTAATCATTAAAACATCCTTTTCAGAAATATTGCGGTAAGGTGTCATCGAATTTAATGGGTGTTCCAGGCAATTCACAACACAGTGAAGACGAAACTGTTCTCACAGTGATAATATCTTGCACTGCCACCTGGTGGATTCCTCCAGATTTACATAAAGTACGCGCACAAGTATAAACAGTAAAACCCTTGCATAGCAGGAGTATCCTCTGGAGCATGAATCGCGTGAAGTATAAACCCTGCCTTATTCGTAGTTTTGGACTGGGTTATTTTTTGCAGAGGATACTCAGATCTATTTCAGTGTTCCCAGTGAAAGTTCAGAGTTTGCTTAGCTCATAACATGCCTCAGTGAAATTAAAACATGGATGGAATATAACTCTTTAAAAAACAATATAATTGAAGTAATACTAAGTAGCACTAAATCCAAACTTAAGAAAATGAGCTCCTTTTGACTTACTCTAGGTTATATCATTAGACCTTTTGCTAGAAATCTTGGTGTTATTTTTGATTCCTCTCTTTATTATTCTATGCACATAAACCACTTTAACGTTCTTAGTTCTATTCTTATAGCATATCTTTTGGTCAATCACTCCTCTCCATTTCTAATGCAGAGAAACTCAACCATATTTTTATTACTTCCCACCCTGACGACGTTCACAGGCAAGTGCTCCTTCTAAGCTTTTATCAGAGCTCTAGTTGAGTTAAAGCTGAGTTAAACACTGAGCACATCACACCCCATCCTGCTCCTACTTTTCCAACTCTCTGTATCCTACAGGATAGAATATGATGTTTTATTAACAACCTAAAAAGCTTTAAATTGGCTTGCACTGAAATACAGCAGCAACCTCCTGTATCACTGCAATCTTGTTGTGCCCCAAACTCATGTTTTATGCAGATATTTGTATTCAGTGTTATATATGCCCTGTTATCTTTCTCAGTTTCTGTGAATTGCTGTAAGCATGGGAAGAGGGCTATATGAACAAAATGTATTGAGCTTGGAAATGCATAATGATGGCACAAACAGCCACTCCTAACTAACAAGTGATCCTTCAGCATTGACGGTTCTATGGATATTGCCAAGAGTGTCATTTGCCCATTTCAGATGCGGTGCTCCTTGAGACAGCATGGTTGGGATGTGTACTTAGGACTCTGGTAATTACAAACATGGTTCTACCTCTCCTCTTCTGAGCACACAGCTGTTTACTTGTGATAGAGCTTATTGTGTAGTTGCACGTTATCTTGGCTACAGTTAGTGACATATGCTGTATTTGCTGAGGAATCATATTTTCCCCCTTTTTGTAGCTAGGCACAGCTAGGAAATGTACTCAGGATTCTGGGAATTACAAGCAACAGTTTATACTGCTCCAACTAAATAGCTAGCTTCCGATCGAGCTGCTTACCTATCACTTAGGTTACTGCATGTTCTACCTGTTACATTCAATGAAACAATCAAAATGATTGAAAATGGTAAGTCTGAAATAAGCAGAATTATACCATTAGTGACGGGGTCTATGTACCCATTCATGTCAAAATTAGTCTGCTTATTTTGTACGTAAAAGAAAATGAAGCTGCTATATCACAATTGGGGTGTTTTATGTCCTTGTTAGTATCTGTGGAATTGCTGTAACCTGAGAAATGCCAGCATTCAAATCCTTTCAACATCTGTGGCTTAAAAATAACCTTTCATTAAAATATTTCTTATACTACAAGTTAGAGTTTGTATTGAGGAAAGAAAAAGAGTATAAGGAGATAAGGTGCAAGGTGAAGAGAGGGGTGGCAAAGGCTAAAGAAAAGGTGCATGATGAGTTGTATGAGAGGTTGGACACTAAGGAGGGAGAAAAGGACCTCTATCGATTGGCTAGACAGAGGGACTGAGCTGGGAAGGATGTGTAGCAGGTTAGGGTAATAAAGGATAAAGATGGAAACATACTCACAAGCGAGGAGAATGTGTTGAGCAGATGGAAGAAGAACTTTGAGAGTCTCATGAATGAAGAGAACGAGACAGAGAGAAGAGGCTGCATGATGTGGAAATAGTGAATCAGGATGTGCAATGGATTACCAAGGAGGAAGTAAGGACAGCTATGAAGAGGATGAAGAATGGAAAAGCCGTTGGTCCAGATGACATCCTGTGGAAGCATGGAGGTGTTTAGGAGAGATGGCAGTGGAGTTTTTAACCAGATTGTTTAATGGAATCTTGGAAAGTGAGAGGATGCCTGAGGAGTGGAGAAGGTCAGTAGGAACAAGACAGAATATATGTGTGTAAATGAGAGGGAGGTCAAGGGAATGGTGAGGATGCAGGGAGTAGAATTGGCAAAGGTGGATGAGTTTAAATACTTGGGATCAACAGTAAAGAGTAATGGGAAATGTGGAAGAGAGGTGGAAAAGAGAGTGTAGGCAGGATGGAATGGGTGGAGAAGAGTATCAGGAGTGATTTGTGACAGACGGATATCAGCAAGAGTGAAAGGGAAGGTCTATAGGACGGTAGTGACACCAGCTATGTTATATGCATTGGAGACGGTGGCACTGACCAGAAAGCAGGAGACAGAGCTGGAGGTAGCAGAGTTAAAGATGCTAAGATATGCATTGGGTGTGACGAGGATGGATAGGATTAGAAATGAGTACATTAGAGGGTCGGCTCAAGTTGAACGATTGGGAGACAAAGTCAGAGAGGCGAGATTGCGCTGGTTTGGACATGTGCAGAGGAGAGATGCTGGGTATATTGGGAGAAGGATGCTAAGGATAGAGCTCCCAGGGAAGAGAAAAAGAGGAAGGCCTTAGAGAAGGTTTATGGATGTGGTGAGAGAGCACATGCAGGTGATGGGTGTAACAGAACAAGATGCAGGACATAAAGATATAGAAAATGATGATCCGCTGTGGCGACCCCTAACAGGAGCAGCCAAAAGAAGAAGAAGATATCAATACCAAAGGTGAGGAACAAATGCAAAACAGAAGAAAAAAAAAAAAAAGAAAACACAAACACACAAATGGAATCCTGTTATAATGAAACTCATGGGACCATAAAAATATTTCATTATAACTGAAATTTCGCTATAACGAATATAGAGAAAATATGTATAGTATTGTGACCAGGGCTGCCAGCGATTTGCCGTGTCTAATGGCAGTGGCACAAGGACAGCTCTGTAGCTGCACTACTGCATCTGGTAAACAGTGCAAGGGCAAAGCAACTGGTTGTCCTCTGCAGGATCAGGGATACCGTATACCATGCTTGTTGCACAATGTTTAACATTGGGCTTTGATCTGCCCTTCCTCACACTCTACTGATCTCTCTTCTCCAGACCATGTCTGCCACAGTGGTGATTCTAAGCTGCTAGTGTTGGGAGCTAAAGCAGGACGATTTCCCATCCCCAGCTCCTAATAGCTCCTATTCTGAATGAAGTTGTGAGACTGTACCCTCCTTTATACAGTAACAGAGTACCTGTATTTACCTTGAAAACCTGGACTCATCTTCCTGTCTTTCATGCAACTCTGTGACCAAGTTTGACAAAACCTGTATATAAAAAAAAACAGCGATTCTTAAACTGCAAAAATAATTCATTTGAAAATTAGACGTTAGATGCAATTTTATTAAAAATAGAAATACAGGTATGAAAATACAGAATGAAAATGAGTTGTTACATGAGGGTGAAGGTGCAATTCCAAAATATTTTCGCCACGTCATTTTTCTTCATCCCAGAATCAACTTTTTCCAGGATTGTTAATTCTTCTTTCAGTGTAAACTGATGCCATTTCTCACTTTCTTTTTTTGTTCCTCTCAAAGAAAACTTTGAGAAGTACTATGAAAATTGAACAGTATGGTATCCTCACACAACATAACTACCATCATGGATGCTGGGTGGATCAGTAGCTCAGAATTTGGCTGTGTGTATCACGTTATGCATACATGCTTGCTGAGACTGCCCAAGATGAGAAATTTCGCAACAGACTGTCTCCCTCTCTGAGACAATCAATTGCAGGTTTCCTGTGATATGGTGTGGAAAATGTAAGAGCGGCATTAAGTATTTTTTATCATCGCATTATCTTCTTCTGTGGCCATTTGTGGTTGAAAAAAATCATTTGTTATACTGAGATTTACATTTCATTAAAACAAGTATTCTGGGCCCACAAAAAGAATGTTATTCTGAAAATTGTTACTTTGGTATTCTCTATAATGGGATTCAACCTGTGTGTGTGTGTGTAAATGGAAAACACTATTTTTTTAACATTAAGCTTCAGATTCAGACAATTATATTACAGAAGAAATTTAACAATATGACAGCTTGTAATTAAGTGAAACATTTTATTTCATAATCATTTATGCCATATATACAAGGGATATCCAGAAAAAAAGGTTACAACAGCTGTTAAAAATCGAAAAATGAATATATTTCATCCAAATTTACAGGGTATGTTCCAAAATATGTGTTTATTTCTCAACATAATCGCAGTCAACTTCGATGCACTTCTTCAGCCTGGGCACCAGCTTTTTTATACCCTCGTCGAATACGCTCTGCTCCACCTCCGAAAGCCACTTCTCCACTGTCTCCTTCACCTCCTCAGCGTTGGAAAAATGTTTCCCACCCAACAATTCTTTCAGTTTGATGAAAAGATGAAAATCTGAGGGCGCAAGGTACGGGGAATAGGGTGGGTGGGTAACAATATCCCATCCAAAGGACACAAGCAGGTCCTGAGTCACACGAGCAGAATGGGGTCTGGCGTTGTCGTGAAGGAGGGACACACCACGAGTCAGCATTCCCCTCCTTTTGTCTTTAATCTTTTTTTTCAATTTTTTTAGGGTCTCACAATATGTTTCAGCATTGATAGTAGTCCCTTTGGCCATGAAATCCACCAACAAAACCCCTTTTCTGTCCCAAAAGACAGATGCCATAATCTTCCGCTCTGAAAACTGAACTTTTAATTTTTTGGCTGATGGGGAATGGGTATGGCGCCATTGTTGGGACTGTCATTTGGACTCAGGAGTATAGTGACATACCCAAGTTTCGTCTCCAGTCACAATAGAGTCAAGGAACGCTTCACCCTTGATTTCATAACGCTGAAGAAACTCACGTGCAGCCAAAACGCGATTTTGGCGATGTTCTGGAGTCAACATTTTTGGCACCTATCTTGCACTCAGCTTCCTGTAATCAAATTTTTCTGAGACAATTTCACCCATGAGACTTTGTGAGATGTGTGGGAACATTTCATGAAGGGTGTCAATCGTCACACGACGATCACTGCGAATTTTTTCATCAACTTGCTGCAGAAGCTCTTCTGAAACGAGAGATGGACTCCCACTCCTTTCTTCGTCATGAGTGTCAGTGCGATCTTCTTTGAACGACCTAACCCACCATAATGACCATAATGTAATACAATTCTCAGTATTCTGTAAGAGTGCAGATGCAAAGACTAAAATTGTTAAGATGAACTTTGGTACGGCTAATTTTGAGCAGATGCGACAAAGTCTAAGTAGGATAGACTGGGATAAGCTTTTAAATGTGGAGACAGTCGAGGAGCAGTGGAACAGGTTTAAAAATGTTTTACATGTAATGCAGGACAGATACATACCTAAATTTGGAAGTAATAGGAAACTAAAAAAAACTCCACGATGGATTAATAAAGATTTAAAAAAGAAGTTGCAAAGGAAAAAACTGCTGTATAAGGCATATAAGACTAATGACTGCAAAGAGAACCGTAGCGCGTATGAGAAAATGAGGGCAACCATTAAGAAGGATATCAGAGAGGCTAAAAGACAGTTGGAGAGGAATATAGCAGATAAGGCGAAAGAAGACCCCAAGAGATTCTTTCAGTATTTTAGTAGTAAAAGAACAGTTAAAGAGGAGGTCAAGTTCATCAGGAATAGTAAAGGGAATTAAAAGATACAGACAATGAAATAGCAGATGCCCTAAACTTACATTTTTCTGAGGTGTTTACAAGTGAGCAAGTGGATAACCTCCCAGAGGTATATGCAACTACTAAGGAGGTACTGAGGGATTTGGAAATTGTAGAGGGAGAAGTGCTGCTCAGATTAAATAAGATGAAATCAAACAAATCACCAGGCCCAGATAATATTTATCCTCGTGTTCTTAAGGAGGCTAGTGAGTACATATATAAACCCTTGACACATATTTTTAGGAAGTCACTGTGCACTGGAGAGATTCCAAAGGACTGGAAAATGGCAAATATCATCCCATTATATAAAAGGGTGACAGGGCAGATCCAAGCAACTATAGGCCAGTAAGCTTAACAAGCATCACAGGAAAATTAATGGAAGGAATTATTAAGGATAAGATTGAGCAACACATGGCAAGGACAGGAGTTATTCTGAACAGTCAGCATGGGTTCAGAAGAGGGAGGTCGTGTTTTACTAACATGTTGGAATTCTATGAGGAGGCAACAAAAGGATACGATCAAAGTGGAGCTTATGATATTATTTATCTGGACTTTCAGAAAGCATTTGATAAGGTGCCACATGAGAGGTTGGGCATCAAGTTAAAAGAAGTGGGAGTTCAGGGTGATGTTTTTAGATGGGTGCAGAATTGGCTCAGACACAGGAAGCAGAGGGTGATGGTGCGAGGAACCTCATCAGAACTGGCGATGTTATGAGTGGTGTTCCACAGGGGTCAGTGCTAGGGCCGCTGCTATTTTTAATATATATAAATGATTTAGATAGGAATATAAGTAACAAGCTGGTTAAGTTTGCAGATGATACCAAGATAGGTGGATTAGCAGATAATTTGGAATCCGTTATATCATTACAGAAGGACTTGGATAGCATACAGGCTTGGGCAGATTTGTGGCAGATGAAATTTAATGTCAGTAAATGTAAAGTATTACACATAGGAAGTAAAAATATTAGGTTTGAATACAAAATGGGCGGTCGGAAAATCGAGAGTACACCTTATGAGAAGGATTTAGGAGTCATAGTGGACTCCAAGCTATCAACTTCCCAACAGTGTTCAGAAGCCATTAAGAAGGCTAACAGAATGTTAGGTTATATAGCACGATCTGTGGAGTACAAGTCCAAGGAGGTTATGCTCAACCTTTATAATGCACTGGTGAGGCCTCATCTTGAGTACTGTGTGCAGTTTTGGTCTCCAGGCTACAAAAGGACATAGCAGCACTAGAAAAGGTCCAGAGAAGAGACTAGGCTGATTCCAGGTCTACAGGGGTTGAATGATGAGGAAAGATTAAAAGAGCTGAGCCTTTACAGTTTAAGCAAAAGAAGATTAAGAGGTGACATGATTGAAGTGTTTAAAATTATGAAGGGAATTAGTACAGTGGATCGAGACTGGTATTTTAAAATGAGCTCATCAAGAACATGGGGACACAGTTGGAAACTTGTTAAGGGTAAATTTCGCACAAACATTAGGAAGTTTTTCTTTACACAAAGAACGATAGACACTTGGAATAAGCTACCAAGTAGTGTGGTAGACAGTAAGACGTTAGGGACTTTCAAAACTAGACTTGATTTTTTCTTGGAGGAAACAAGTGGATAGGACTGACGAGCTTTGTTGGGCTGAATGGCCGGTTCTCGTCTAGATTGTTCTAATGTTCTAAACATGCTGATGTGACATTATCTCAGGTCCATAAGTTTCCACAAGCTGACGATGGATCTCGGCTGCAGATTCGCGACACAAAGTGAGGAACTTGATGACCAAACGAATCTCGCATCGGCGGTAGGTGGAGCAAACGGCCTCAGCAGAGGTTGACGAACTCACTTGCTGTGATGACATTTCACAAGTGACTGACGCGGTCCCGGCCTTATTTTGACCGTTAGGACCCCCCTACACGCAGGTATGCCAAACCTTCGAAAAAATAAAATTCCCTGCACCCTCCAGGGCACTTGTAACCTTTTTTTCTGGATATCCTTCGTATTATGGATAAATATTTATTTTACTAGCAACTTGGCGCGCGCTACGCTGCACATTGGATGACCACAGTTGAAGGACTCAATCGTAAGGACCTCTCGTAGGGTGTCTCATTGGCACGCTTTTGCCTCTTTCTTTTGCGATCACGGCGTAATCTGTCTTCTCTCTCTGTAGGGGTTTCAGTTGCCTTTCGTTGTGCGGCAGAGACACGTCGTTGAGCTAATCTGTGTGAATGCTGAGTGTCCATTTCTTGCGAGCGACTGTCATGCCTTTGCCTCTCTGCTTCGTGATCACGCTGTAATGTGTCCTCTCTCGCAGCAGCAGGTTTAGTTGCGTTCGTTTGGCATTGTTCCGTAAAGTCTCCTCCATTACAAGTGCACATGGGTAGCTGAAGATGGAAAGGCATAGTGGGCATAGTGAAACACACGAATTGGTGACCAGGGGAACTATCCAACTGAGACGCGGGGCTCGAAATACTCGAGTGCACATGTTATTTATAATTTAATTTTCTTTTTTGTTATGAACTTCCCCAAAAGAGTTGATCCCTATGAACAATATAATCTGTTGTAGTACGGGCGTTAATTAGCGTCACACCTCATATCATGCATACACCATGCATGTTTGGCTGTAACGCCAGAAGCGCGGTGGACGCTGTAAGGGTAGGTTGTGGTTTCTGTTTCTTTCGTGATTTTTTTAATTTTATTTATTATTTATTAGGCAGAGGGGAGAAGACGTTAATGTGACGCTCCGTCTATTTCTTTACTTTTGTTTTGAGAAGATTTTCGGGAACAGAAAAAATAAAAGGAAAGGGGAAAGACCGGAAGGGAGTAAGCAGGAATTCTGAGAGGGGACGGACTGGGGCTTTTCTACGGGGCGGCTATACAGCCAAAAGGAACGCGGTCCTGGACACGGACACCGCACTGGGCTTTTATTATATAGATTAGTTAAAAAAAGCATATATTTTAAGAGAACAGTATATATTTCAGTATGCTTACTGAACAATAAGCCTACAGAATTTCATTTTGTTAATAAAAATGAACAGGTAATATCTACGGTGTTCAGTTTTAGCTTTAAATATGCCAAAGTTAACAGAACATAAGGACACTGTGTCTGGTTATGCATGAGCTTAATTGTCCAAAGTAATACATAAAAAAACAAATAAAAAAATAACCTCATAGCGTAATAGGTATTGAGTAGTACTGGTACCACTGAGCATTCCTTTTAGTTTTTTATGCCAAATTATGATGAAAAGTTTTTAATTTAGCATTTTTTCAATTGCTGCAAATAAGTTACTGAAATATTCAAAAATATATATTCCAGAAAGTTATGCATGCCCCATTTTAGTAGGTATTACCAGAGAAGTAAAGGCTTAATATCTTGTTTGTGTATTTAGTGTCAATTCTATTTTCAATATCAAATTCACTTGTTAAAATAAACATGCACAGTACTTTGACAATATTGTAAGAATCAAACTGATGCATACCAATTTTAAGTCTGACATTTGCCCAGGTTGATCAAAAAGCTCATAAAATCTAACAGTAGCCGTTCTGTCTATCCATCTAATTTAGTATGACAAGTCTGCTTAAGAAACAAAAGTGCGAATATTTACATTTTATTTGGATTGCATAAATCATGCTAAATTGTTAATTGCCATTTACTCTATGTTTTTAAGTAATTGAAATTTAACATCTTACATCACTTCTATAATACAGTTACCAGAAAAAGGCACAAACATGTTAAACTAAATCTATATGTGTGTTACTAAACACTTTTCCAACAATGGAATAAATTGACTTGATAAAAAACAGGAATACAACACCTATCAGTTAACTGTCTTGTGATATGCTTGAACTTTAAACAAATAAAAGAACTCATTGGCAGTGGACATTTTTAAAAACTCCTGGCATTTTTCCCAGCTAAGAAGGCCTCACACACATTCAACAAGGGCGATACAATGTGAGCCCTGTACATAAAGGAAAAAAATAAATCTAACTCAAATAGTTCAACAATACTTTATCCCCAGCAGAGAGTTTAGTCAAACAGAAAATCCAAAAGCCCAGTAACCTTAAGACCCATATTCTTTTAAAATCAAAATATTTATGATCGTTTCCTTCAAGCTTATTATGTACATAAGCTACAAAGCAACAAACTACATCCATCAGACAGCTTTTCTTTAAGTTCAGTGTCTTTAAGCCTACCATAAAATAAATGTAATATACTTATTTTTATATTATATTTTTAAAAAATATTTAAATTATATGAAATTCCTACTTTGTGTGTATAATATAAATGTGTAACCTTTTTAATGTCATGATGATAAATGGCTGAAACATATAAAATAAAAAAAATAAACTTGGAATATGATTATTAGGGATGCTCTGATCAATTGGCAACCGATCTAATCTGGCCAATTCTTACTAAAAAAGAAAAGACTTGATCGATGAATGGTACATTGGCCGATCACAAAACCAATATTTTCAGCCCCTACTTTTCTAAGCAATATAGTGGTTTAGTTGTAGTGCTCTTTAACGTAAGGTATTACAGTAGCTGAACCAGTGTGTGGCGCTAGGGCTACTTGAATATCTCTCTCTCTCTTTTTTGCAGAAAACTTCCAAAGAGCAGCAAATGGAAGATGGTCTTATCAGTGAACGAGAGACGATTGGAATATTAGTCTTTACGTTAAAGAAAGTGGAGTAATAAACTGAGAAAGATGGGCAGAGATGGCAAGAAAAGCTACTTTAATGAATTCAGACCTTTTGATTGTGTCCTTTGAATTAAAACTAACACCATTTGAGTTTGGACAGTGAGCTGTTTTTTTGTGCAGCAGCCTTCATTTTTAATTGGAAAAAGAAAATATGAATTTAAAATTGTTGCTTAGTAACAATAGGCTTTTTAAAGATTTGTACCGCACTCCTGTGATTCCTTGAGTTTCCTGTTTAAACACCCGCTGATAATTCAGGAAGTAAACATTTAACAATCTCTCTTATGAACTTTCTTCAAGAAAACATAAGTTTAAACATTTTTCTTGGCCACCACTAAAGTACAATGGGCAACATTTTTATTTTTAATATCATTTTTGGGTGAAGCTTCCTTTAACCTTTTGCTGACCAAATCAGCTTAAATCATTTATTATCACATATGACATATTTCCAGGTATATGTCTTTATCCTTAATAATTTCTGCACATCCACCTAATCAGTTTTCATCTCATTCGAAACAGGAATGTTCCTTAGTAATAAATTTCACTCTTATATAACTTCTTAGGCAAACTCAACACATTATTAAACTCAAAGCCAGCAAGGCATTGTCATGTATCAGAAAAGGAGGACAACTTCGAGCTCACCTTAATGAAAATCTCATTCTATCAACTACATTTCTATTCAATAGGTCACCTAAGAAATGAGACATGCTTACTTTCTCCATAATAGATAGATAGATAGATAGATAGATAGATAGATAGATAGATAGATAGATAGATAGATAGATAGATAGATAGATAGAAAACTCTCAATAAGTTTTACACATCAGTACTGGGAAATCACTTTAACAAAAGAGAAAAAAAAAATACTACAAAACAACTTCAGACTACTACAATTTCAAAATATCTACTGGCAGCAACATTTTTATTGAGAAAACTGAATTACTTTTAACATCAACAAAACAGTCTAAATACAGTATGTAACAAACTGATACAACACTGATGGAATATGTAGAGCAGAGTCTATAATACAGGAAAAAAAATTTAAGTGTACTGTGCCAGGAAGAAGCATCTTGAAAAATGTCTTGAATAATATTCCACGATTCACATTTCCTCATTAAACAAAAATAAACACTTGAGCTCAGCTATTACAAACCGGATTCCAAAAAAGTTGGGACACTAAACAAATTGTGAATAAAAACTGAATGGAATGATGTGGAGATGGCAAATGTCAATATTTAATTTGTAATAGAACGTAGATGACAGATCAAACGTTTAATCCGAGTAAATGTATCATTTTAAAGGAAAAATATGTTGATTAAAAATTTCACAGTGTCAACAAATCCCAAAAAAGTTGGAACAAGTAGCAATAAGAGGCTGGAAAAAGTAAATTTGAGCAGAATGAAGAGCTAGAAGACCAATAAACACTAATTAGGTCAATTGGTAACATGATTGGGTATAAAAAGAGCTTCTCAGAGTGGCAGTGTCTCTCAGAAGCCAAGATGGGTAGAGGATCACCAATTCCCACAATGTTGCGCAGAAAGATAGTGGAGCAATATCAGAAAGGTGTTACCCAGCGAAAAATTGCAAAGACTTTGCACCTATCATCATCAACTGTGCATAACATCATCCGAAGATTCAGAGAATCTGGAACAATCTCTGTGCGTAAGGGTCAAGGCCGTAAAACCATACTGGATGCCCGTGATCTCCGGGCCCTTAAACAACACTGCACCACAAAAAGGAATGCTACTGTAAAGGAGATCACAGAATGAGCTCAGGAATACTTCCAGAAACCATTGTCAGTGAACACAATCCACCGTGCCATCCGCCGTTGCCAGCTGAAACTCTACAGTGCAAAGAAGAAGCCATTTCTAAGCAAGATCCACAAGCTCAGGCGTTGTCACTGGGCCAGGGATCATTAAAAATGGAGTGTGGCAGCTTGCATGTCTGGAAAGGCAAAAATATATTCAGGTTCTAGAACAACATATGCTCCCATCCAGACGTCATCTCTTTCAGGGAAGACCCTGCATTTTTCAACAAGATAATGCCAGACCACATTCTGCATCAATCACAACATCATGGCTGCGTAGGAGAAGGATCCGGGTACTGAAATGGCCAGTCTGCAGTCCAGATCTTTCACCTATAGAGAACATTTGGCGCATCATAAAGAGGAAGGTGCGACAAAGAAGGCCCAAGACGATTGAACAGTTAGAGGCCTGTATTAGACAAGAATGGGAGAGCATTCCTTTTTCTAAACTTGAGAAACTGGTCTCCTCGGTCCCCAGACGTCTGTTGAGTGTTGTAAGAAGAAGGGGAGATGCCACACAGTGGTGAAAATGGCCTTGTCCCAACTTTTTTGGGATTTGTTGACACCATGAAATTCTGAATCAACATATTTTCCCCTTAAAATGATACATTTTCTCAGTTTAAACTTTTGTTCCGTGATTTATGTTCTATTCTGAATAAAATATTAGAAGTTGGCACCTCCATTTCATTGCATTCAGTTTTTATTCACGATTTGCATAGTGTCCCAACTTTTTTGGAATCCGGTTTGTACATGAACACAACAATCACTGGCATCTTTCTTTTCATTACCTACTGTCAAGTCTTGTTGCTCCATAGGCTCTCTTTACCTTCTATGATTTGTATTTTCAGCACAATGTCCTATTCAACCAACAACTCCAAATATTGTTCTTCAGTACCCCTCTCATCTTTAGATGCATTGTTATCAAGAATTGCAACAGATTGTGGAAATAACCGTACTGAAACTGTGTGTTCATCTGAAAGTTTCTGCTATATCCTACAATGTCCTCTACTCTGTCCTGACTAGAAAATGTACATCTTTACATCTGTTTACTGGAACACTTTTAACCTTTAACTGTTCTGTCCAGAACCAACAATATTCTTCAATATCATGCTTCAGTATTACTATCAATGCTAACCATTTATCAGAATACACTTTTAAAAATGCTAAATTAAAAACAAGCATAGACTTCATTTAAGTCTCTATCAAATCAACAACATAAAAATTGTAACAGAATTATTACATCTACTTTTATTAGGGCTTTATTTTTAAGAAACAGCATAATCTGCAGTACCAACATTTTTAAATCAAATTATCACTTAGTAGTCAACAAATATCTGCATAAAGATTTTACAACACAACTTTGTTTAACTGAGCTAAAATATAGGTTGGCTAATATATAATCTTAAAAAAAAAACTTTTTAAAGCTCAAAGGGGTGAAAACTAATCAGAAAGCACAAAAAATGCTGTATTCAATCTAAGCATTTGTACAGTGAAAAGTTTCACTAACCTTGGGCTTTTGGTTGCCCTTTGGCAGATGGGGGATGGGGCAGGAAATCAAAAATTCTTCTCTGCATCTGGCTGCTGATTAGATGCAGGCAATCATAGTTGCTGTGAACTGAAATCCACAATTTTCAGGCCTGTACAGTAGTCAGACTTCTTTTTGGGAACATTAAGGAGTGTAACTTACTTTCCAAAACATACGTAAATCTCAGAATGTAATTTGTGCATCTGTGCTTAAATGAGGAGTTTTTCCACGTCACCTGAAATAAAGAAATTTTTGTCACAGATTTTCTAAGAAAATGAATTCTACATTACAAGATACTGCATTGTTCTAAACATTCTGCTGTTCTTTTATTATTCTGAATATAGAGAAAACATGTAACCAGTAGTGAAAATGGGAAATACTCTCAACATTTTTCTTAGAACATTTAACCAGTAGTGAAAATGGGAAATATTCCCAATGTTTTTCTTAGGTTTGTGTGAAAGGATTTTTTTTGAAAAAGCGCATTTAAAAAAACAAGTAAAATTATTTCTGTATGTGAAAAATATTTAATATTAACTACGGCTAATAAAAATATCAGTATGAAGAAAATATTTAATTTATAGAAGCTGGAATGGTTACTCATCAATAGGAAAAAATAGTCACATATTATCTAAACTTTCATCCTGTTATAAATGAAGGTTTCTATGTGAAATCTGGAAGGTGTGGGCTGAACTATAATGTAATAGGATTCAACCATGAAAATGAGATGATGAAATGTGGCACTTTTAACACTTGACAGAACAGAGACATCAGCCTTACTGTGCACATATAACATTCCTCAATGCAATACATGTTTATTCTGTGTAATATTTAAGCACATAAAATTAATATTATGCTGAGCAAATATTCAACCTAAAACTAAATAAATGTCACGTTTGAGTTTTTAGAGCACTTGATAATTTGGCAATCCCAAGTAGAACTGTTCTACAGGTCATTAAAGGGACTAGAAGTCTTCCCTGAAGCAAAGGCCCATATGAAACTTCCAAAACTATACTCCCCACATCAAATCAGAACAGTACTGTTTAAGAGCTATTTTCATTTTGCCAACAAATGATTATGAGGTGACTCTTCCTGAGCCAACAACAATAAAACACCATAGTCATGTACAATATGTTCAAGGAACAACTTGGAATTGATTCTGGGCATTCTATTTTTATTGATTTCTTATAATATAATTACATTGTTACTGGAGAACAATCTATTGAGACAACACAAAATGTACAGAACATCACAAAGTGTCATTCAGCGTCCATCCATCCAATACATCTGTTCTTTGCAGGACAAGACCATGGAAGTCATAACCTATTTGTATTTTTAAACTATTATCATCAATAAAAAGGACAGCCTTCTATTCTGCAAAAAAGTACAGCCTTTTTTCTCGTTAAATTCGGGGTGTCTTATGGAGTCCTACTGTGTTTTTACTCAACTATTCCTATAAACTGAAGATGTCAGCTAGTTTATGACCTCTAAACTCCAGAGTGCAGGGAAGGAAGCACGTCAAGGCATACTTAGACATTAAGTGGAGGTGAATTTTGGATTCTCCTTATGCACAAATTGATGTAATCAAAATTAAAATCATAATAGTGTACTTCTCTCTGTGAGTCTAAGTCTACTTATCAGAAACAGAGGGCCTATGCAAAATGTCTCATGATTGGTAAGATGTCTTTCAGATGGCCATTAAACCATTTTTGTTTCCAGTTGCTACTTTGTCCTGGGTTCTGCAGGAGTCTAGACTACATAATGACACTATTATTCAGACAGGTTACTGTAACTATGTATTCCACAAATGGAACAAAAAATACGTTAAATGTCATTTTAAAATACAGTGGAACCTCTAGATACGAGTTTAATTCGTTCCAGCACTGAGCTTGTATAGCGAATTTCTTGTATCTAGAACAAAACTTCCCCATTAAAAATAATGGAAATCCAGTTAATCCGTTCCCCACTCCCAAAAATATCAACATAAAAATCAATTTTCCTAACAAATAACACTGATAAATAAGTGTGGATACACTTTGTCTGCTGAGCGTCATGTGATCATAACTGAGCTGATGATTCTTCTTTCTTGTGCGCGTCTCCCTCTCCTTCTCTCTCTCGTTCACGCGCCTCTCTCTCCTTATCTCCCTTGCTCGCTCGCTCACCTCTCTCTCTCTCTCTCTCTCCTCTTGAGGGTAGAGAAAAGCCAAGCAAAATGACACCTTTATTGGCTAACTAAAAGATTACAATCACAAAGCTTTCGAGGCAACTCAGGCCCCTTCTTCAGGCAAGATGTAATCAAAGCTTGCATATTGTAATCTTTTTAGTTAGCCAATAAAAGGTGTCATTCTGCTTGGCTTTTCTCTACATTCATAATGGCTAGCATGGTAAAACACCCTAGTACTCCTCTTGAGGGCAATCGTCTCCTATTCTCCGTCTGCATTTCCGCAATATTTTTGGATACGGTTATACGGCGAACTGCTACAGCGAAACAATGAAATCACACGCGCACAAACGCGTATATCCTCATGCTACGGGAGAACAAGGAACACTGAGTGAGCTGACGGGCTGGCAGTGTCAGCTTGGGTAAATCCCCGAGTCGAGGCGGATTGGGAAATGCGTCACGCATAACCACACCCTGGCTCATTACACGAGCGAATGCTCATATTTAGATCCGAATTTTTCGCTCATACTTTCCTCTTATCTTGAATTTCTCGTATACAGAGGTGATCGTATCTAGAGGTTCCACTGTAGTAAGTAGTTAATTGTTATTTTTAACTAGCTGATTACCCAGTGGCTTCGTTCACTGAGTGCAAGGGAAAAATATATAATGTAGTATATAAATTATTAAACAGTAAAACATTAACATGTAAGAAGTAAAGATACATTGCACAGTACTGGAATGCTTTCGGGTAAAGTACATTTTAAAAGCACGATAACACAATGGGTAAGTAGAACTAACAGCAGCATAAATGTATTTGGATCATCTCTCGGTAGCAGATCCCTTGTGAAAGGCGCTAAACGACTGCTGTGGTATAGAAATTACATCTTCTATGCGATCCTGCAAATTTCTGCCCGACAACCATTGCACTACGTGCCTGTGATTTAAGAGAAAAATTATTCTGAGAAATGTGGATGCTGCCCTTCTGTACTTAACGGAGCAGAGGGTCCAAACAATTCCCAAGTCCAAAACTTAACATGAAGAGGTTGGTACATCTTCTTAGATGTAAACCCTCCATCTTCTTAAAAGAATTTATCACAAAAGCAAACTTGAATGTTGCGGGGTTTTAGCGACCTGAACTCACCTTAAGGGACAATAAGTAGTTGTGAAGCACAATTTACAAAGAGAGTTTTGCTTCGATGGTGCCGATCACACTCATTCACAATGATTTCCACTCTCCCAGGAGCTGACGGGGCACTCGAAGTGTCACAAACAGTGCAAGAAGAGAGGACGCCACCCGAAACTGTGAAGCTCTCGACCCGGCAGAGCAGCCCGACATTCCACACCTCCGAGAGATCACTTTGTTCTCACGACCCCTTGCCACTGATGGCGGTGTCGTCTTCACATTGTTTACAGCTCAGCGCAGTTAAAAAGTAGAAAGACGCAAGGCTGTTTTTCTCATCTCTTCTACTATCAAGCACTGACAATTAAAAAAAGTTATAATGTGGCAGTTTCCGCGACAGTCATGTGGATGATTAAATAAAACTTCTCTATCAGAATGTGCCTGGCGGCGAACGGCTTAGCGTTGGAGTCCAGAAAGGAGGGCTGGGAGAAGGCAAAGCGGGGTGCACTTATATGGGATAGATCA
The DNA here is from genome assembly GCF_016835505.1 of Polypterus senegalus. NCBI lineage: Eukaryota > Metazoa > Chordata > Cladistia > Polypteriformes > Polypteridae > Polypterus > Polypterus senegalus. The sequence continues at coordinate 87,146,027 of NC_053156.1, read as the reverse complement.
GCGTGTTTGTGTTTACTTCTTTTCAATATCAGTAAAGTAACTCTCACACAAATAATAACAATTCATAAGGACAATATAAAAATGGTGTCCACAAACAAAGTGATTAGTTCCTTTATTATAGGTTCTGTGGTCATACGTAATTTCCGTTTTGCGTGGTCATACGTAATTTCCGTTTCAGGCGCGAAAAGAATTTTATATATATACATATATATATATATATATATATATATATATATATATATATATATATATATATATATATATATACATATATACATATACAGTACATATATACACATACATATACAGTAATCCCTTGCTATATCGCGCTTTGACTTTCGCGGTTTCACTCTATCAGATTTTAAATGTAAGCACATCTAAATATATATCATGGATTTTTAAGCTGGTTCGCGCTTTCTGCGGACAATGGGTCTTTTAATTTAGGTTACATGCTTCCTCAGTTTGATTGCCCAGTTGATTTCATACAAGGGATGCTATTGGCGGTTGGCTTAAAAGCTACCCAATCAGAGCATGTATTACATATTAACTAAAACTCCTCAATGCTATAACATATGCTTCCCGCGTGGCGCTTGTTTGCTTCTCTCTATCTTTCTCACTCTCTCTGCCTGACGGAGGGGGTGTGAGCAGAGGGGCTGTTTGCACAGAGGACACGGACGCTCTTCTACAAAATGCCGCTTTATCGCGGTGCTTCTGTATACTTAAAAGCATGTATTGATTTTTTGATTGTTTGCTTTTCTTTGCGAGCTCGCTCTCTCTGACATTTTCTGCTCCTGACGGCGCTCCTTTGAAGATATGTTTGCTTTCTTTTAATTGTGAGAAAGAACTGTCATCTCTGTCTTGTAATGGAGCACAGTTTAAACGTTTGACTAAAGGGTGTTATTTCATGTCTAGAGGGCTCTAATAACGTTAACAGTGTGGGAGAGTTTATAAGGGCTTAAAATATATAAAAATAAAAATACAAACATATGGTTTCTACTTCGCGGATTTTCACCTATCGCGGGGTCTGGAGCAAACCCAGCGATCGAGGAGGATTACTGTATACATATATACATATATATATATACATATATACATATATATAAATCTATACTAATAAAAGGCAAAGCCCTCACTCACTCACTCACTCACTCATCACTAATTCTCCAACTTCCCGTGTGGGTGGAAGGCTGAAATTTGGCAGGTTCATTCCTTACAGCTTCCTTACAAAAGTTGGGCAGGTTTTATATATCGAAATTCTACGCGTAATGGTCATAACTGGAAGCAGTTTTTCTCCATTTACTGTAATGGAGATGAGCTTCAACGCTCATCACGCAGCACATAGAAAACCAGGAAGACCTCAAAAAAGCGCTGAAGAAAACATGCATTATATAATTGAGAAGGCAGCGAAACAATAAGAAGCGAGCGAGTGACATATACAACCATATTCATGAGTTCTGCTACTTCGGAAACAAAGCATGATGTAAACCTACACTTTAAAATAGTTTATAGACAGGCTGCCGCTGGCGTTTGTAATTTAGTGCCTGCCCATATAAGGCCGTCCGTCAGCGGCAATCAATAGCAAACTCCACTAAATATTCACGGGTGAAGGACTGTGCTTATGGAGAGGAAGATGAGATGGTCAGGGTGGTGTTTGACACAAACTCAGCGAAACTGCGAGAGAAAGTTTTAAGTGCCAGGACTAAGGTAACATTAAATACAGCCATGGACATAGCACAAGATGGCACCAGCACAGCTGGGAACCTTCGATGCATGTACACCGAGTGGCTCACGTGAACTGGCGCAGTGCACAGATAAAAGCAACAGTTCCAAAGAGCGCTGAACAAAAACCGAATTACACAATTGAAAAGGCAGCAAAAAATATGAAGCGTCTGGTACATACAAGCATATTCATAAATCCAACTACTGCGGAAACAAAGCACACGTTGGAAAAAGTCAATGTCCCGCTAAAGGAAGACAGTGTAAAAAAAACCCGTGCATGCAGTGTGTCAGGTCTCAGATAAAGAAGAAGACGAGCTGTTTATTGATGCAGTAAGAAACAAATCGATGAATGAAACCTGTCATCTTTACAGCGATTGACAAACACGGAATGTAACTTGAACACAACACATCCTACAAATACGAACCTGATTGAAAGAAATAATGATAATCAAATCCTTGATGACAGCAACACTCACAAAACAAATACTGTATATTGACAGTCATGTTACGTTATTTTTAAAATGTTCCCTTTTCTTTTTCTAGCTTTTTTAACACACTACATCTCCGCTGCGATACGCGGGTATATATATATATATATATATATCCCGATCTACATACTCGAATAATGGATACTTTATTTGCCATCAATGATTGTTTTGGTAAAGCCATACTCAGTGTATTCATTAGATGAGCGGTAAAAAGTAAGAGCGAGGGGAGGATGACTTATTGAGGCATGCAGGCTGTAGTGCGCGTCAACTCTATCTGAATTGCGCGATCACATTTGAAAAAATATATCTTTTCAAGTTCTATTTAGTCCATATGTGTCAAACTCAAGGGCGGGCCACATCCGCCCGGCGTAATTATATCCGGCCCGAGATCATTTTATATACTGTATTATTGTTATTAATGGCCGGGTATATGAAGCGCTGGTAACACAATAAACTACAGATCCCATAATGCAGCGCTTCAGCTGCCTTGCCAACACTACCGCGTTAATCAAGTCTAGCTTATGATGCTGCAAGTTATTGCGAAGCTAGCTCACACGATGCTGAAGAGAAAAGTTGATTCTGAAAATAGAGCCTTTAAAAACCGATGGGAGGCTGAGTATATGTTTACTGAACCCGTGTGTCTCATTTGTGGAGCTAATGTGGCTGTAATTACAGAATTTAATCTAAGACGGCACTATGAGACAAAACATCAGGGTAACCTGAATGCAATGCAGAAGATACAGAAAGCAGAAGAATTAAATAAGAATCTGACACTTCAGCGGACGTTTTACCGTGCACAATCACAAAGTGATTTCAAGTGAAGCTGCTTTTATGGGAGACACAAATGCACCAGTGCAATTTGCCCCACTTTCCCTGTTGCCAAGTAATGTTAAACCAAGTCGTCACTACGGTGTTCCCAAATCGCACTTTGCTGATAAACTGAGCGCACTGAGTTTGCACGGCGCTTTGGTGACTTTGAAGAACAAAAAAGTCCGTCTACATGCGGCTCGAACCTTGTGCATGTTTGGTAGCACATATCTGTGTGAGAAGCTCTTCTCAGTGATAAAGACTAACAAAACAGCACACAGGAGTCGCCTCACTGATGAGCACCTGCAATCCATCCTGAGAATCTCCACAACACAGAACCTCACACCAAACAGAAATGAACCTGTTGCCAAAAAAAGATGCCAGGCGTCCAGCTCTAAAATGACATATGAGCAAAGACAACTGAATGATTTGATTTGTTATTGCTGAAAGGAACACATTTTATTTATATTTCTAGGTTTTGTTATGCAGCATGTTCATATTTGAATTTGTATAATTTTGACAGGATATATTTTTATGGAGAACAAAATCTTTTGGGATATTTAAAATCTAAGTTTATTTTTTATATAAAATATACATACATATATATACATATATACATACATATATATACATATAACATACATATATACATGTATATATATATATATGTATGTATATATGTATATATACATATATATACATATATATATATATGTATGTATATATACATATATACATATATACACATATATATATATATATATATATATATATATATATATATACATATACTAGCAGAATACCAGCCTTGGCGAAGTAGTGTGTTAAAGAAGTTATGAAAACAAAAGCAAACATTTTAAAAATAACGTAAGATGATTGTTAATGTAATTGTTTTGTCATTGATATGAGTGTTGCTGGCATATATATATATATATATATATATATATTTATATACACACACACACACACACACACACAGACACATATATAAACATATATATACATATAAACATATATATATATATATATATATATATATATATATATATATATATATACAGTTATATATATATATATACATATACACACATACATATATATACACATACTGTATATATACACACACACATATATACATACTGTATATACAACATATACATATCTACATATTTACTGTATATACACATATATATACAAATCTACATATATATATCTACATATATATATTAGGTGGGACTCGATTAAAAAATTAATCCAATTAATTAGAGGCTGTGTAAGAATTAATCTTGATTAATCGTATGTAATCGCTACGTAAATTTGCCCCAAATCGCAAATGTTTTTTTTTTTTATTTAAAAGCGGTTTTAGTGGGCTTACAGAATCAAATAATAGACATGGACATGAATATTGTAAACTGAAGCTGTTTTAATTTCTGAAAAAAGCTTTTAAACTGTATTTGAATTCAAAACAGAAACAAAAATATCATCCCTGGTTAAAATTGGGCAGACTTAAAAATAAAGTGGTAGTTTAAGTACTTTAAGTACATTTTCAGAATAGTATCGTCTTTAAATAATAATAACCAAAATTTCACCATAAAGTGCAGTTTTCTTCTTAAAAAATAAGTCAGAAACATAAAAGGTAATTTGACCAGCTTACTCTTTAAACTCTGAGTAACATTAGCCAAAATTATTTTGTACATTAGGCTAAAACAGTGTGATCATTGAACATTTTGTAATTAGATGTATTTAGAATTACTAACGGTCACGGAAGTCCAATGATCCCCAGTAAGAGCCACAAAGTCCGCTTTCTGTAATGCATCTAATTTTGCTTGCTTTTCAGTGTGCACAAAACCATGCTTTTATCAAGGCTTACTCGGGAGTCGAAATGATCAGTCGTAGGAACGCGCTTTATTCCGACTCTAACATTTTTGTAGCTGTGATGTGTGCATCAGTGTAATGGATGTACCAGGAAATCATGCATTGACAAAAGTTCCGTTTGCTTGGAATTGAAAGTGTGATTAAATCGTTATTTTTAGCGCGTTATGGAGTACATGCATCGAAGCTTCTCAACTGTGCTTGTGCTAAGAAAGGGAAAATTTTAAAAATAGCGTAACATGATTCTGCGTTAACCTAATATTTTTCATACGTCCCAAACCAAGGAGATGGGAAGGTAAAATGAATCGGTAGCGCGCGTACATAGTCAGTAATCCCTCTCGGGAATCGAACCTCGAATATCGGCGTTAGAGAAGACTCTACAATTGCGCCACCGCTTGTCTATGCTAAAGTATATATTGTAGATCGGACTATAGATATACATTTATATATATACCCGTGTATCGCAGTGGAGAGTAGAAGTTATGAAAAGAAAAGGGAACATTTTAAAAATAACGTAACATGATTGTCAATATACAGTAATTGTTTTGTGAGTGTTATTGAATGTTGCTGTCATCAAGGATTTGATTATCATTATTTCTTTCAATCAGGCTCGTATTTGTACGATGTGTTCAAGTTACATTCCGTGTTTGTCAATCGTTGTAAAGATAAGAGGTTTCATTCATCGATTAGTTCCTTACTGCATCAATAAACAGCTCGTCTTCCTTTTTATCTGTGATGTGACAAACTGCATGCACGGGTTTTTTTTTCGCTGTCTTCCTTTAGCGGGACATTGACTTTTCCACCGTGTGCTTTGTTTCCACAGTAGCTGCATTTATGAATATGCTTATCAGACGCTTCATATTTTTTGCTGCCTTTTCAATTGTGTAATTCGGTTTTGTTCAGCGCTCTTTGGAACTGTTGCTTTTTATCTGTGCACTGCATCAGTTCACGTGAGCCACTCGGTGTACTTGCATCGAAGGTTCCCAGCTGTGCTGGTGCCATCTCGTGCTATGTCCATGGCTTTATTTAATGTTACCTTAGTCCTGGCACTTAAAACTTTCTCTGGCAGTTTCTGAGTTTGTGTCAAACACCACCCTGACCATCTCATCTTCCTCTCCATAAGCACAGTCCTTCACCCGTGAATATTTACCCGTGGCAGTTTGCTATTGGATTGCCGCTGACGGATGGCCTTATATGGGCAGGCACTAAATTACAAATGCCAGCGGCAGCCTGTCTATGAACTTAATTTAAAGTGTAGGTTTACATCGTGCTTTGTTTCCGAAGTAGCAGAACTTCGCTTCTTATTGTTTAGCTGCCTTCTCAATTATATAATGCATGTTTTCTTGGCGCTTTTTGAGGTCTTCCTGGTTTTCTATGTACTGCGTGATTACGTGGGAGGCGTGATGATGTCACGAAACTCCGCCCCGCGGCGTTGAAGCTCATCTCCATTACAGTAAATGGAAAAACTGCTTCAGTTATGACCATTACGCGTAGAATTTCGATATAAAACCTGTCCAACTTTTGTAAGGAAGCTGTAAGGAATCAACCTGCCAAATTTCAGCCTTCCACCCACACGGGAAGTTGGAGAATTAGTGATGAGTCAGTGAGTGAGTGAGTGAGTGAGTGAGTGAGGGCTTTGCCTTTTATTAGTATAGATACATATATATATATATACATATATATATATACATATATACATATATACATATACATAGATACATATATACATAGATACATATATACATATACATATATATATATATACACACATATATACATATATACATATATATATCTATACTAATAAAAGGCAAAGGCCAG
>NC_053156.1:87109320-87134320 GCF_016835505.1 Polypterus senegalus | reverse complement strand
TGGTACATTCATGAACATACAACAGCAGCAGCCATTTACAATCTGAAAACAAAATTACTCCACCATGACGAAATATGTAATGTAGAGAATGGGGGTTCTCCCAGCTCAAGTCTGTTTATCTAAGTGTGAGGTGCCTAGAATTGAACAGAGTAAATAACATTGTTATTTGGAATACATACATTTAATGTGTGTTCTGTGTCTACAAAATGCTTTAATGTCTTTATTATATAATAATAACAGTAGCTCACTACTCAAAATGGAAAATGCGAGGAAGACCCGGGATCGACCCCACAACCTCTTGATTTAGAGGCAGCCGTTCTTACCTCTAAACCAACCATTGATAAATGGGCTTCAGTTTTTATATATTGACAGCAACACGTAAATTGAACAATTTCTTTTTTTTGGTTATAGCCTTGAATAAAAGATGTACTTGTTTTGTTAAACCTTTTGTGAAAGTGTTTATTTGATATCTGGACTTCACACATTATACACTTCACATCAGCATTTTATCAATTATTAGTACAACATGAAAACATTTTGTTTTAGTTATGTGTTCAACATCTCTTGCCTCGCATTTCCTGTCATCCTACATTTACCCAGATCACTGTAGACACGGACCACACATGAAATGTATAGGGAAAATAATATCTCATTATTTGGAATACATACAATTCCAGGCACCTCACACCCAGATAAACAGACTTGCTGTAAGCTCAGTCTGACTTCACTTGCATCAGTGGGGGATTGGAAAGCAGGCTGCCTACTGCTTGTGATGATTGACACATTTGCAAAACAAAGACTATGATGAAGAGGTTAGAAGGAATTTACGGTGGCCCAGCATTACAACTTTTTTCGTAGGCTTCAGGGTTTCTAGTGTTAAATGATCTCATGTTGTTGTTCACAGTGAACAACCTATTACTTTTTATATAGTAACATACTTATGTAATATACAGTGTGCTAAAATAGATGGGACTATACCAGAGATGGGCAAAGTACGGCCCCGCTGACTTTTTTTATCCGGCCCGCAGAGCTGCTCGTTTGTTTTTGTTCATTTTATATAAAGAAATGGCTCCTAAGTTGCCCCTTTAATCAGTACCTGCTCAATTGGTGTTTGGTGACGTCACGTGGGGTGGGAACTTTAAATCAGGAAGCAAAGGTCGGAGAAGACTAACGAGTACCGGAGACGACAGTGGGCTCGCACGGACCGGCAAGTATCCAAAAGTGCATTTCTGCATAGGTGTGATTACCTCCCTGTGTCCGTTTTGAAGCAGACACAGGGAAGTTCACTCCTCTTTAAGTCACCATGAACTTGACACAGTTGCTCATTTGCGCTATTTTGTTTGTTACTATTTTCACATTGTCATATAGTGTCACTGCAGGGGTTATCTGCCCTCAGTGACCAGGAATATTTAACTGCTTTGCAGAATCCCAAAATGAGTGGGTCAAAGAAAAGAAAAGTGGACAGTGAATGCAGAGTGTTTAAGAAGGAGTGGACAGCAAAATACTTTTTCACCGAAGTCCGATTAATGGCTGTATGTCCGATATGCCAGAAAACTGTTGCGGTTTTCAAAGAATATATCAGCTGTCACTTTGCCACGAAGCATGCTAACTATGCTAGCAAGCAGTCACCCCAAGAACAGGGGCCTACGCCTCAGAGGTTGATGGCTAAATTACAGGCTCAGCAAAATTTATTTCACAGACAAACTGCGATTCAAGAGTCAAGTACCAAAGCAAGTTTTATGCTGTCATTCAAATTAGCAAAAGTTAGCAAACCCCTCTCTGAAGGTGAGTTTTTGAAAGAATGCATGATAGAGACAGCAGGTCTTTTGTGTCCTGAGAGCAAAGACAAATTTGAAAAACTTATCTCACATGACAGTGACTCACCGTGTGGAACTGATTGATGAAGACATAGCCAGCAAGTTAAATAATTCGGCAGAGTCCTTTAAACTATATTCGCTAGCACTGAACGAAAGTACAGACATAAAAGACACAGCTCAGCTCTTAATTTTTATCTGAGGGATTAGTGACTGTTTTGAAATAACGGAGGAGTTTTTGGCCATGGAGCCACTTAAAGGAAAAACACGAGGAGAGGACTTGTAAGACCGGGTGTCTGCTGTCATAGAGAGTATCAAGCTACCTTGGAGTAAACTTGCCAATGTCACTACGGATGGATCTCCAAATTTAACTGGAAAAAATATGGGACTGCTGAAAAGAATTCAGGATAAAGTGAAAGAGGAAAACCCTGACCAAGATGTTATTTCCTTCACTGCATCATACACCAAGAATCTTTGTGTAAATCTGTATTATAGCTTAATCATGTTGTGAATCCAGTTGTAAAACTTGTTAACTGCATACGAGCAAAGGGACTTCAGCAACGTCATTTCATTACATTTCTGGAGGAAACCGATGCAAACCACCAAGACTTGCTTTACCACTCTCGTGTCCGCTGGTTGAGTTTGGGCAAAGTGTTTAAACGAGTGTGGGATCTTAAAGAAGAGATAGGTACATTTTTGGAGTTAAAGGGGAAGTCTGACGATTTTCCAGAGCTGAGCGACAAGAACTGGCTGTGTGACTTTGTGTTTGCTGTAGACATTTTTTTTCACATGAAAGAGTTAAACGTCAAGCTACAGAGAAAAGATCAGTATGTGCACGACATGTATACTAATGTGAATACCTTCAAATCCAAGCTGAATTTCTTTTCCAGGCAAATTTAAAAGAAAAACTTCTCTCATTTTCCCACACTAGCCACACAGAAAGAGGCCATCCAAAATGTGAATGAATATAGCAAATCACTGAACGATCTGCATGAAGAATTCTGCTGTAGGTTTTCAGATTTTGAAAAAATTGAAAAGTCACTTCAGCTGGTGGCCTGTACCCTGTCACAAGACCCAGAAACAACACCGCAAGAAGTGCAATTGGAACTAAATTGATCTTCAATCTGACGTCGTCTTAAAGGAGAACTTCCACTCTCTTGCACTAAAAGAGTTCTATGCCTCACTTAAAGAAGCCATTTTTCCAAACCTCCGGGGCATGGCACAGATGCTGGCCTTGTTTGGCTCGATCTACCAGTGTGAGCAATCCTGTCACAGATCCCAGTTAACTGACCAACACCTCAGATCTATCCTGAGAATTGCAACAACAAAGCTAACTCCAGACTTTGATGCCTTAGCAAAAAAGGGAGACCAACAACACTGTTCCCACTAAAATTGAAGGTTAGTTATACATACTATGTTATGAAAGAAATACACTGCGCAAAAAGTTTTGTACAATAACTCTTTTTATGCTTTTCTACTTTAAATTAAACTAAACATTTAATGTTACGAAATTTAAATTTAATTTATATTAGTTCACACAAATGCCCCATCCATCTACTCTTGGTCTATCCCCCCCGGTCCAATATATGAACCCAAATATGGCCCACGAGTCAAAAAGCTTGCTCACCCCTGGACTATACTGTAAGCCGCCATTTAATAGCAAGGAACAAACAGGATTCATGTTATCCATACTTGATAATATTTAATGTATATTCATATTCCTATCAACAAAGGCTTGGACTTTTTGTGTTTAGTACAACTAAAACACCTGCTAATTTACAAATTAAGGTAGAAAATAATTACCAAAATTGCATTTTTATGGAGAAGGCAATATGGTGATACACAGTGTAGCACGGCTGCCTTCAGGCATATGAGCCCAGTTTTTATCTACAGATTTCTGTGTTTGATCTCTACATTTCAGGCAAGTACCAAGACAAATGGCTGTCAGATGTTTCCTGTTGCACTAATTGTACACATATGCAAAAACTGTGAATATGATTTGTTAGATTTAGGCTTTACTTTGGTTGTTGGACTTTGGATTCACTAGGCTAAGACAAATAAAGATTACAGTTCTTGAAATAAAAATAGGGAATCTGGATGGAGAAAAAATAATTCAATTAGAAGCAGCTCCAATTACTTGGCAAAGACCATGTTTGACAAAGAAACCCACTCTTATTGATGACAAAAAATGGCCAACATTTTAAAGGAAAATTCTAAGATTTTTACTTCCTGCCTCGAACCCAGTGTTCTCCCTAGCATCTTTTAATCGGGTGCTCCGGTCAGATAATTTAGTTGAGCACCCGGCTGTCATCTCGCATGACATTGTGAGATGACAGCCGCAGATCTACAGGCACAGGCAGATCTAATAATCTGCAGAGATGGCAAGGGACGAGCGGGCGGGTAAATATTGCTAAAGCGAATAGCGGGGACGAGGCGGAGCGGAGTTCACAAGCAGAGTATGGGGAGGTGGGGTTTTGAGAGAGGAGGTGTACATGGTAATAGCAGGGGCGGAGCAGCTTAATACAGTAGCAAGGAGTATGGCGAGGTGGGCGGGAGGGGGCTGTACATGCTGGATTAAATTAATTGTTTTCCTCATAATTCAACACACAACACCCCATGATGACAACGTGAAAATATTTTTAAAAATTTTCTTCATTAGGTTTCCCATACTTTTTTAATTGTTTTCACTTCCAGCCCCCCCAAAAAAACAGCGACAATACTTGTGCCTTGGTTTATGTTATTTAAAAGTTTTGTTAGGGTTGCAGGATCCTGAATTGGATACTTCTTAAATTTAATAAAAAATATTCTGGCACAAGTGTCAAACCTTAAAAAAAGAAGTCATATTGAGTTTTGGAAAATAATTAATAATAATTAACTAATAAAAATAGTGCACATTTAATTTTCTCCACCACCAAATTTCCCCGTCCCGCCCCACCTGGCTACTTTTTCATGCTACCCGGCTGGAAAAAATTCCTGAGTAGAACACTGCTCGAACCCATTGTTTCTGGGATAAGCTCCCACAGCAAAACATAACTGGCCCAAGCAGGTTAAAGAAAGTTACTTTTGTTATCACCAGCTGATGATAACTGATACAATGATCCAAATTAGAATGCGTGCAGTAGGGTGGCAGAGAACACGGAAAAAAAAAAAAAATTACCGTAAGAATGTTGCACTAAACAAGGTCACTAAAAAGGATATTAAGAACCATTTTTGAAAAAGTTTACCATGGTGTCAAACACTAACAACAAACATTGAAATTAAAATGCTATTTACAATGTTTTAAATAATACAAACAATGACATCACACTAAGATCTAAATACCAAATATATTCTAATGTGTTCTATGGTTTATGTATTTAAAATTAAACTGAAAATGTTCTTACTCAGTTTCTTTTTATTCTGAACATTGCTAAGCAACAAGGGATATTTCAGCTCTTCATTTTGAACTTACTCAAATGTTACTACCAGGAACAACCTATACCTATTTTTGGCTGATAGCTGCCTGTCATGAACCACTGACTATTATAGTAAAATGACCAGCATTTTCAACTGTTTGACTTGTAAACTTGAAGCAGCCCAGACCCCTCTTTATATAAAAGAGAAACTGTACATTACCAGAAGGTAAAACGTATAATATTGAAAACAAAGACTCACTGGGGTTCCACTACTTCTCTGATTTTGACTGTTTATAACCAATGTTGTCAGGGTTTCAGCCCCTATATACATGGGCAAACAAAAAGGCACCACAAGCAAAGTCCATCTGTCACTGCTTTCAGTTATTTTCTGGGAATGCCAATGCATAAAGCAAAATTTAGCTGTTAGTTTGCTCTGGTGGTTGGTGGGTAATGAAAAAGTAGGGCTTCCACATTCACATCTGTACTTTGAATCTATTCAAAAAAGTTACTTAAATTTCAAAAGTAAAAATTGCACATTTTTAAAGTTGCATGTTAGGAATTCATACTAGGAATAAGAATTTGTTTGAAAATCAGTGTAAAAATTCTAACACTACATAGGTGCAACCTTAAGGCAAACAGAAACTGCATGATCTTTAATATGCTGTAATAATAAAGTATTTAATGAACATTTAAATAGTTTTCAGTTTGTTGTAATTTTGGCATACCTTTATCCTGAATTTTGTGATGCTCTCAATTTAATATGAAAAGGACTATTTTCATAGTTGTCACTTGAATTAGTATTTTGAGATTTTACTTTGTTTTGTAGTAAGAATAGGTAACAATATTCACATACCTGCTTAATTAAATTTAGGGGGAAAACACGGAAACCTTTCATTATCATTTACATGTAGAAAATCTAAACTTCGGTTTGTACATATGATTCTGTATGTATTAAAATATTATTCATGCACATGTGGGGCAAGTCCAACTCATGTTGAGTAAGGGAGTGTCAAATGTAACTTGCTTATAATAGATACATATATTCAGCCACAGGGGATGCACAAACCAGTGTGTTTCTTTGAGCCGGTCCCAAGCCCGGATAAATGGGGAGGGTTACGTCAGGAAAGACACCTGGTTTAAAATTTTGCCAAATCAATATACGGACAATACAAATTTCCATACCGGATCGGTCGAGCCCCTGGTTAACAATGACCGCCACTAGTACTGTTAGTCAACAGGGTGCTGGCAGAAATTGGGCTACTGTTGCCCGAAGAAGAAGAAGGAGGAGAAGAGGAGGAAGCTAAAGAGAGTGGAACTGAGGGTAGAAACTTTGAATGTTGGCAGTATGATTGGTAAGGGGAGAGAGTTAGCAGATATGATGGAGAGAAGGAAGGTTGATATATTGGGCATGCAAGAGACTAAATGGAAGGGGAGTAAGGCCAGGTGGATCGGAGGTGGATTCAAATTGTTTTATCATGGTGTGGATAGGCGGAGAAATGGAGTAGGGGTTATTCTGAAGGAACAGTATGTCAAGAGTGCTTTGGAGATGAAAAGAGTGTCAGACAGAGTAATGATTATGAAGCTGGAAATTGGAGGTGTGATGATGAATGTTGTTGTAGTGATCCCTCATCGATCGCGGGGGTTGCGTTCCAGAACCAATAAAAACCATACGTTTATATTGTTATTTTTATATTGTCATGCTTGGGTCACAGATTTACACAGAAATACAGGAGGTTGTAGAGACAGGGACTTTAAAACATTGCAAACAAACATTTCTCTTTTTCAAAAGTTTAAACTGTGCTCCATGATAAGACAGAGATGTCAGTTCTTTCTCTCAATTAAAAGAATGCAAACATATCTTCCTCTTCAAAGGAGTACGCGTCAGGAGCAGAGAATGTCAGAGAGAGAGAGAGAAAAGCAAACAATCAAAAATCAACAGGGCTGTTCAGGCTTTCAAGTATGCGAAGCACCGCCCGACAAAGCAGCCGCAAGTAAGGGAGCAATGTGAAGGTAGTCTTTCAGCATTTTGTAGAGGAGCGTCCGTATCCTCTAGGCCAGTGTGCGAACAGCCAGTCTGCTCACAACCCCTCCGTCAGGAGCAGAGAATGTCAGGGAGAGAGAGAGAGAGAGAGAGAAGCAAACAATCAAAAATCAATAGGTGCTGTTAGGGCTTTTAAGTATGCGAAGCAGCGCGCGGGAAGCATATCGTATATCATTGAGGAGTTTTATTTAATACATAATACGTGCTCTGATTGGGTAGCTTCTCAGCCATCCACCAAAAGTATCCCTTGTATGAAATCAACTGGGCAAACCAACTGAGGAAGCATATACCAGAAATAAAAAGACCCATTGTCTGCCGAAATCCGCGAACCACCGAAAAATCCATGATATATATTTAGACATGCTTACATATAAAATCCGCAATCGAGTGAAGCCGCGAAAGTTGAAGCGCAGTATAGCAAGGGATCACTGTAGTGTATATGCCCCACAAGTTGGGTGTGCAATGGGTGAGAAAGTAAATTTTTGGAGTGAGTTTGATTAAGTGATGAACAGTGTACCCAAAGGATAGAAAGTGGTGATTGGAGCAGATTTCAATGGACATGTTGTTGAAGGGAACAGAGGAGACGAGGAGGTGATGAGCAGGTATGTCAAGGGGAGGAATGAAGATGGCCAGAGGATAGTGGATTTTGCCAAAAGGATGGACATGGCTGTGGTGAATACCTATTTTAAGAAGAGGGATGAACACAGGGTTACGTACAAGAGTGGATGCACACAGGATGCACACAGGTAGATTACATCCTATGCAGAAGAGTCAATCAAGGTGGTGGCAAGGGAAAGAGTAGTTAGGCAGCATAGGATGGTGGTCAGTAGGAAGACGTTGGAGAGCAAGAAGAGGAAGAGAGTGAGGACAGAGCCAAGGATCAAATGGTGGAATCTGAAAAAGGAAGACTGCAAAATTGAGTTTAGGCAAGGTGAGACAGGCACTGGGTGGTAGTGAAGAATTACAAGACATTTGGGAAACTACAGCAGATGTAGTAAGGATGACAGTAAGAAGGGTGCTTGGTGTGACATCTGGACAGAGGAAAGACGTGGTGGAATGGGGAAGTAAAGGAGAGTATACAGAGGAAGAGGACGTCAAAGAAGAAGTGGGATAGTCAGAGAGATGCAGAAATTAGACAAGAGTAAAAAGAGATAAGGCACAAAGTGAAGAGAGAGGTGGTGAAGGCTAAAGAAAAAGATGAAAACATACATGCGAGGAGAGTGTGTTGAGCAGATGGAAAGAGTACTTTGAGAGGCTTATGAATGAAGAGAACGAGAGAGAGAAGAGGTTGGATGATGTGAAGATAGTGAATCAGGAAGTGCAACGGATTACCAAGGAGGAAGTAAGGACAGCTATGAAGAGGAAGAACAATGGAAAAGCCGTTGGTCCAGATGACATACCTGTGGAAGCATGGAGGTGTTTAGGAGAAATGGCAGTGGAGTTTTTAACCAGATTGTTTATTGGAATCTTGGAAAGAGACAGGATGCCTGAGGAGTGGAGAAGAAGTGTTCTGGTGCCGATATTTAAGAATAAGGGGGATGTGCAGGACTGTAGTAACTACAGGGGAATAAAATACAGGCGATGAGCCACAGCATGAAGTTATGGGAAAGATTAGTGGATGCTAGGTTAAGAAGTGAGGTGATGATTACTCTGCAGCAGTATGGTTTCATGCCAAGAAAGAGCACTACAGATGCATTGTTTGCTCCGAGGATGTTGATGGAGGTTTAGAGAAGGCCAGAAGGAGTTGCATTGAGTCTTTGTGGAACTGGAGAAAGCAAATGACAGGGTGCCTCGAGAGGATTTGTGGGATTGTATGAGGGAGTCAGGAGTGGCAGAGAAGTATGTAAGAGTTGTATAGGATATGTATGAGGGAAGAGAGACTGTGGCGAGGACTTACGGATGCATTAAAGGGGGAGATGGGATTACATCAGGGATCAGCTCTGAGCCCTTTCTTATTTGCAATGGTGATGGACAGGTTGACAGACGAGATTAGACAGGAGTCCCTGTGGACTATGATGTTTGCTGATGACATTGTGATCCGTAGCAATAGTAGGGAGCAGGTTGAAAAGACCCTGGAGAGGTGAAGATATGCTCTGGAGAGGAATGAAAGTCAGTAGGAACAAGACAGAATACATGTGTGTAAATGAGAGGGAGGTCAATGGAATGGTGAGGATGCAGGGAGTAGAGTTGGCAAAGGTGGAGGAGTTTAAATACTTGGGATCAACAGTACAGAGTAATAGGGATTGTGAAAAAGAGTGCAGGCAGACGGATATCAGCAAGAGTGAAAGGGAAGGTCTATAGGATGGTAGTCAGACCAGCTAGGTTATATGGGTTGGAGACGGTGGCACCGACCAGAAAGTAGGAGACAGAGCTGGAGGTAGTAGATTTAAAGAAGCTAAGATATGCATTGGGTGTGACGAGGATGGATAAGATTAGAAATGAGTACATTAGAGGGTCGGCTCAAGTTGGATGGTTGAGAGATAAAGTCAGAGAGGCGAGATTGTGTTGGTTTGGACATGTGCAGAGGAGAGATGCTGGGTATATTGGGAGAAGATTGCTAAGGATAGAGCTGCCAGGAAAAAGAAAAAGAGGAATGCCTAAGGGAAGGTTTATGGATGTGGTGAGAGAGGACATGCAGGTGATGGGTGTAACAGAACAACTTGCAGAGGACAGAAAGATATGGAAGATGATGATCCGCTGTGGTGGCCCCTAACGGGAGCAGCCGAAAGAAAAAGAAGAAGATGAAAGAATATATACAGTACATCTTTGCACTTAACTGCTGTTCAAAAAGCCAAAGGTTGGAAGCAAGTTCTTCTTCCATAACAGAAAATGCTGTATTGAAAGTTAGGTCACTATGCAAGAATATAAAACCAAATTCTGTATAATAAAGTCTAAATAACAATTCACAAAAGGTAGATAACTGCTATTGGTTATTTCATTCTAAATGGAAAAATATCACTTTACTCACAGCATTTTTTATATTTCTTTTACTTGGTGCTTTTGTTTCGGTTCTCATTATTATGGATTGCCAGTAATGGCACACTTAACGCTACACTTGACTTCAGCATTCAAAGTTTTCATACTCTTTCTCTGTACATTTAGCATTCGATTGCTCTGAGATTCAGTTGCTTGCTGCTTCCTGACCAGCTCTTCTTTTCTCCACCCTAGTGGCCTGCCTCTTCTCTTCTTTCGTTGGCATCTTTTCATGTTAAAACTGATTAAGTTCGTATTGCAATTACTTAGTACGTTTTCTTTAATTTTTTACTTAAGCTGGCACTTAAGTCTTCAATCTACTTCAAGAATAATTGAAGATATGAAGAAGTAGGGGAAGTGACGGCTTAGGTGGTAGGGATGAGAACGATGCTCGTATGCATGCACTGCACAGCCACCCTGCTGGCCACTGCCGAGAGTTGATTACACAATAAAATAAAAAAAGAGGAACAATGTTGGAGGTCATTACCCCAAAAGCAGATAGTAGACATCACGTAGTATGTGTGTACCAAATAAGTCAAACGGATTGTGAGCTACAGGTGATTTAAAATCCAGGACAGACAAATGAACAGTCACGGTAGCGTATTATACTGTATATAAAAATTATACATATTGTCTATGATTAAAAAATAAAAATTCCCCCATAAAATGAAATGGCTCTGCTGTTAGTTTCCAGTAATGAGAAAAAAATGTTTAAATTGTTTATCTGCATGAACATTAAATAATTTGGCTCTGCAACACATAAAATAAAAATAAATAAAAATGGCAATGCTAAAAACATTGAAGGATTCCCTGGCTAAGATTGATAAAAATATCTAAAGCTTAATCAAATCCTAATCATTCTAATTAAAAAAGAAAATATCAAATAAACTTTGCTACATTTCAGTCTAACTCCTATTTTTTCTTAGGTTGATCTATAAGGATTTTGTTAAACAATATTTCTATTGAACAAAGTTAAAAAAAATATTGTAAAGAGAGAAGAGTATACCCTTAATGTCTATGGCAGCAAGTTTTCTACATGGGATATAAAGAAAGCCCTAAATTTATAGACACACTCTACCAGGCACAAATTCAATTCAACATTACAGAAATTGAAAGATCTGTTCTTCCTATAAAATAAACATATGCAAGTAGTTGCAGGTTTGGTTTCCTATCAGCCTTCTGAGAGAGGAGACATGGAGAGCACTCTACATAAAAAAATTAACAACATTACATAAAAATTCTGTTTTCAATTTCTGAGAGAAAATGTTACTTTATTTTCTAGCAATGCCTTTAGTAAAGTGGAGGAAGGCCAGCTGGATCCATTTTTTATTTTTAAGTCTGTTTGATAATGTGGTTGCAGGTGAAGATGGGGTATGCAAAGCACAGTTTAATACACAGTAAAATTACTAGGCATTGTTAGTATGTGGTTAGAGATATTTGTGAATTAATAAACATTCTACAAATTATTTATCATCTAAAATAGCAACATGTTAGCCACACAAAATGATGCAGAAACACTAAGTAACAGAAGTGAATGCAGCTGTTTATTCAAAAGATATTTATTCTTTACAGATGAGCAGTGCCTATTCTTTTTTCTTGTTATGAACAAAAGCCCTTTACAATATGTACATCTCTGATGTTTTACTGAGCATTGCAGGAGAAATGCTAAGATGATACAATGAAATAAAGCTGCATTGGGATTCTGTTTAAAATAAAAAAACAGTGCATTTTAAATCTAAGGTTGTGTGTTGTACAGTCATAGTTTCTGAATAATCCATATGAAACCGCTATGTGAAAAACAGTTATGGATTTTCAATATTTATATGATTGTGTAGTGGCAACAACAAATTTGGCAGCAGGAAACAGTGACATAGTAATAACACTGTTAACAATATTTGCCAGATTATATTTTATTACTAAAATCTATTAGGGCTTCAACTAACAATTATTTTGCTATTTGATTATTTGGTTGATTATTATTTTTTGCTTAATCGATCTGGGTTTTTAAAGAATGCAATGATAAAATAGGGACAGAAGAAAATGACATTGAGAGAGCTATTGGATTATCCTGAAGTGTGAATAAATGAGTAATCACAGCTACTCTGATGTAATTTCTTTCTAGGTACTTGCACATCATGGTTGTCCTCTTGTACTGAGTGAAGTCCATACTTTTGAGTTTTTTGTTCTCCAACCTTGTACTCTATTTGGATCCTCTATGTCCCTTACACATCTCAGAATGTATTTAACTTTACTCTTAGTCAATAAAGTGATGTACATCATTTCAAGCTTACTGTCATTGAGTACAATGAAATTCTTACATGTCAACTCTAAAAAGTTGAAAATAATATTAATACTAATAAAACACATTAAAGAAATCACACAATAAAAAGTATACACAGCATACAACACATATGCAAATATACATATACACTCGTACATTAGAGTCTCATTGGTACTGGCATAATGATGATGGTGACACATAGCCAATAACTCTGTTTCCTTACTTGGGATCTAGAAGAATTCACCAAAAGAAAAACTGATGTCCAAAGTCACTTCCACCCAACATTTAAAGCTCCAACCCTTCCAATTCCTGCCTCATATAAACCCTTTAACACCTGGCAGGCAGTGTTCACTCTTAACCCTGCTTGCAGAGGATGAAGCTCCAATACAAGACAAATACCTTGTTGAATATTTGTTTTATTGCCCTTTGGAAATCCAGAATATTAAACAGGGTATCCCAGAGACCCCATCATTTTATCGGCCTTCTCTTTATTCTACAAGACACACCATTTGCTATGTAACAGTACTTGTTCACATGACTGACTGGTCTCTGTCAGAAGACAGGAGAGAGAAAGATGGCTGTGCAGGATGGCAAAGGTCTTAATTAATACTGTATGCCTACCTAAGGCTCTGACTTTTGTACATGTACTGAATAAAAGGCAGCTGGGTGGCAGTAGCATTCTGTACCACCCTCTGAAGAACTATTTGAGCTGAGCAGGTGCTATACCTGTACTTAATGCAGCCAGTGAGAATGAACTTTATTGCACACCTGTAGACGTTTGTGAGAACAGATGGAGAAATGTAAGCTGTCTGAGCAGTAGAGAAAATGGTGAGCATTTTTGACAATAGCTGAAATGTGCACCTCTCCAAAGCAGACAGTAGTACTGGTACCACTGAGTGAGCAGGTAAACCCCTTCTCTGTAAGCTGTCTCATCATTGATGCTGATCGGCCTTATGATGGTAGTCCCATTATTAAATGTAATGGTAGAGGTAGAGATGTGTCTGGCCACACAGTCATAGGTGAACAAGGAGTACAGAAGAGAATTCAGTGCAATGTATTCCACCTATTTTAAGGGTCAGCATGGGGAGCAGGAGCTGCATTTTCAATTGAACAGTTTGGTTGTAGGCTTTGCTGGTACAGCAGCAGTGTTAAAGGCTGAACTGTAGTCTATAAACAGAACACTAGAGTAACAGTTTGCATTATCCAGATATACTGTACAAAGAAGGTGTAAAGTGCAAGAGATATGACATCCTTGTGGACTGGTTGTGACAACATGCAAACTGGGGTTGACCATGACTATATGGAATATTCTGTTCAATGTATCCCAACTGTAGTCTCTCAAAGCACTTCATCATAATTACAGTAGTTACCCCCAGTTTATAGTCATTTAGACAGTTAATGTTTGTCTTCTTAGGAGCAGGGGTAATTGTTGTCCTTTTGAAACAGGCAAGGAACATGCATTCAAAGGAATATTTAAGATGTCACAGAGGACATCTGTGATTGTTTGCCACAGCTTTTAAAAAAAAGCCCTGAAATTCAATCTGGGTCAGATGCCTTGTGGACACTAACTTATTTAAAAGTACTCATGACATCATGCGTGTCTCCAAATACTCGTCTAGAAAATGGGACTTGTCATCCCTATCTGGAAAGGGAAGCATGATCACCTGGACTGCAGCAACTAAAGGGGGATAACACTGTTCTCTGAGCCAGGTAAGGTCCTTGCTAAGGTCATCCTCAATAGGATCCATATCACATGCTCATCTTCACTATTTCTAACAGCAGTGGCATAAAGGACAGCTCCATAGCTGCTCTTCTGTGTCTATGATCAGTAAACCAAGGGCTAAGTAATTGGCTGTCCTCTGCAGGTTCAGGTTTACTGCGTAAAGTGCTTGTCGTGCAATGTTTAGAACATTTAACACCGGGTTTGACCTGCTCTTCGTCATACTCTCTTGGACTACCACAGCTGTGATTCATAGCCCTTGGTGTTCTAATCTGAAGATGGGAGCTAAAGCAGGATGAATGCCCCAGTGTCGTGGCTCCTATCTTGTGTGCTTGAGTACTTAAGTAAAAGCTCCTATTTTCAATGAAGTCTTGAGGCTGTACCTGCCTTTTCTATACAGTAGTGGACCTGAATTTACCTTAGAATCCTGAAATCACTTTCCAGTCTTTCGTGCAACTCTGTGACCTGAGCTTGACAATACCTATATAAAAAACGGCACTGCTTAAGCTGCAAAAAATATTTTATTTGAAAAGGATATGTTATGTGTAGTGGGCGGTATGGTGGCACAGTGGTAGCGCTGCTGCCTCGCAGTTAGGAGACCCGGGTTCGGTTCCCGGGTCCTCCCTGCGGAGTTTGCATGTTCTCCCGTGTCTGCGTGGGTTTCCTCCGGGTGCTTCGGTTTCCTCCCACAGTCCAAAGACATGCAGGTTAGGTGGATTGGCGATTCTGAATTGACCCTAGTGTGTGCTTGGTGTGTGGGTGTGTTTGTATGTGTGTGTCCTACGGTGGGTTGGCGCCCTGCCCGGGATTGGTTCCTGCCTTGTGCCCTGTGTTGGCTGGGATTGGCACCAGCAGACCCCCGTGACCCTGTGTTCGGATTCAGCAGGTTGGAAAATGGATGGATGGGTGTTATGTGTAACTCTTCTTTGAGCTTAAACTGATAGCATTTCTCATTTTTTTGTTCATTGCAAAGAAAACTTTGATAAGCGCTATGAAACTCAAACAGTACAGTAGCTATATCTGCATGATGTTGTGCCTACACTCTTGTTGAGCCTCCCCGAGACTGTCCGTGACCACAAATTTCACAATAGACTGTCACTTTGTTTTGGTTGTACAATAAAATGACAACCTGCTGCAGGGTTTCCAAGACTCAGTGAAAGTATAAGTGGATCATTAAGTATTTTCTGCATTGTATTATTATCTTGGGTGGCCATTTTTGGCTCAAAAAATCTAAACATTAACATAATGAACATCTTGTTAAGACAAAATACTTTAAACATTATGTTGTATGAATGTTTGTCCGGGCCAACAAAAAAGTATTTGCTACTCTGAAAATTTCGTTACTTCGGTATTCACTATAATGGGATTTGACCTGTAGCATCTTTTTTCTAAATTATGAAAACATTAATTAGTATAAGAACATACGCTTCGTGTTTGAACTAAGGATGTGACATTTCTACAATTTTAAATGTTTTTATAGTCAATTAAGTATTTAACACATTTAGACAGGTTAGACTGCAATTATCTTTACCTGCACTCCAGTTTTATTCTGCAATGTTCATTTAAGGGGAACACTCTTTAGCAGTACGGCTCCAACGCTCCCTTGATATTTAAACCCCTGTTGTGAAGTATGCTGTTGTAGCACATTATTTTATTATGTGCTGTTTATAAATTGTATTTCATCACATTTACAATATAAGGTGCTATAACGTTTTAGTGTTTAACAGCATAAAATTTGGCACTACTCCTCTGTGTGCTGATATACTAATGTAATTACAATATTGATACAGCAATTTATTGCAGTAGAAACTGAATTGTGGGATTGGGATTAAAGTAAAAGTCGGTTAGATTTGGCTTGCTGTGGCAGCCATTTCATGGATGGGGTATATATTTTTTTGTAATACAATCATTGTTTTGTAATACAATTATTGCAAGTTAATGATTTATCTTCTTTGTTGACAACCCTGTTTTGTTGCAATTTCCTCATACTGTTGGAAAAAAAAAGCTCAAAATTCAATTCTGCTTATATAGAATTATGACTGCAAGGGGATTGAAACTACAGTTTTTGGGATGGGCCATAATGCACATTAAGTTTAAAGCCAAGGCCACTGACTACCATCTTAATTAATTACCTAAGTTTTAAGGACTACAAATTTATAGTATTTGTTTTCTTAAATGTACAGATTTTAATGCATACAGAAATATAATTTATTTTTTTTAAACTGAGTTACATTATATACTGTAGTGGGTATCGAAAATTGTACTGAATTTCTAAACTTTTTTTTTTTACTCTTTTTACCATTGACAGTTATCAATGACATTGAATACTAGTTTCAACCCTAGTGACAATATATACTTACATTGCAGATATTGAACTACCATCGAATTAGGTTTCCAGGCAATCAGATCTGTCCCACAGTTACATCATAATATTAACAAAATAATAAGTAAAATATTAACAAAAATAAGCTGATTGCTTATACAAATAGTTGAATTTTAGAAGGACTGATGTTTAAAACACAACTAAATGATCGCTCAAGTAAGAAATATGTGCCTCTTATGCCATTATTTACAGAACAGAAGACCAAATTCTTAATTTCAGATTTCACTTTATTAAAATAAAATCAGACATTCAAACAACATACTGCAGTAGCATGTTTACTGCTTTGATGTAAAACTAAATCAATTATAGTATTATGCCACCTTCCTGGCAATACATAATACTGTTGAATTTGATTAATTCAACTCAGAACCTTGCAGCTCAAAATAAGGTTAATGTTTATTAGTATGATGTTATTCTGTGCATTACTTCTTCAGAATTATTGATTATTTTTAAGAAGAGCACAACCAAAATCTAAAGTCAATAATATTTTAAGATCTGATTTGGTCATTAGCAAAATTATGAGCTTTTGTTATGTTTGGTGATTAAGGATGCTAGGTATTAAGAGAAAAGGAAGAAAGGCATTTTGTAGGCTACCTTGGAGGTGTGCAGCTTGGTTCAAGACTGCGACTGTCTAAGTTTGAACAAAAGTTAGATGAAGTATCCCCAGAGGACTAAGGTCTTTAGATAAATATCTCCCAAACTAGGAGGAAAAAAAAAATCAATGCCTAATCTGCATTTTATATAGCAAAAGGAAATAGCTCCAAAAATAGCTTAACTTTTTACTCATTGCTTAAAGAAATGCAATGACATTCAATATTAAAATGTAAGAACTATTTATATTAAGGACATGTGCTACTGTCTAATTCCTATACATGATAAGTAGTAGGTTTCTATCTAAAACTACTTTGTGAATCATCACATTTGAACAAATTCCAAAGAAAGGTTTACAAAATAAAATACTAAAAATAAGATGGCATACTGAGACTATGACTAAAGATTTCTTTGAATCACTGCAAATTATCAAAGATAAATTAAATTGCAATTTTATGGCTTAGGAAATGTTCCAGAATGTAGCCTTCTGGCTATAGTGGAGCACACTGTTGCAGTTTAAACAGCTGGTCATTCTACTGTAGAATACAAATACATTTTATTTATATGTATTCGTAGTCTAGAATGACCAGGGTATTGTGCAATGTTAGACTAACCAACATGTTGAATTAAAAAAAATCATTATTTATATGTCAAATTTGGAAAAATGTGAAATGGTGTAGAAAACTAAATTACTGCAGTTAAAGTCACAGAAAGTCTTCAGTGGCAAAATGTTAAAATAATGCAATTCCATATCCTTACATAATCATAGTTATCATGAATGACACTGCAGTTAAAATCAGCTCTTAACTTTTTTTGCGGGATATATCAATTTTGGGCAAAATATTTAATTGTAACCCAATGTACCACCATATAAAGCATACTTTGGAAAGAACAATTTGTAAAAATACAGTATCAACATAATTACAAAATAATTCTGTAATTTCATTGGGTCTATGATGCACATCAGCACAAGTAAGAATTTCACTGTACTATACACAACAATACAGTAATGACTTCATAAACTAGTGGCCAATAAACTAACTCCTTTCCAATCAATTGATGGAGAAGCACTGCATTATACCTGTAAAAAATGTAGACTAAAATACTAAAAAGATTGTTTACATGCATCTTTACAGAATTTTTTTTAAAAAGTAGGTTTAACCAATACTGTAATATCAGGGAAGTTCTACTTTAGAAAATTAGGTACATAAGCAGATAACTAAAGCTTTTATTAAGTAATTCACCTTGTAAAAAGTAAATTTGCATAAAGTACCATAGTTAGGGATGTTCATAAGAAAAGTTAAGATTAACTTCAGAAGTACATAATAAACCAGAACAGTTGTGTCAGATATTTCAAAGTTCAAAGTCTAAATATTCTCAATCGTAATTGAAATTAGTCATTTTTCATACTCAGAGGTCCAGTGTTCTGCAGCGTGTCCTATATCTGAGCTTGTCCTTTTAATTAGCTTGTTGATTCCGTAGGTCTCTCTTGAAGTGATGTTACCAGCCCAGCACACCACAGCAAAGAAAATCGCACTAGCCATCACAGAGTTATAGATGTGAATGATGTCACATTTCACAGTAAATAATGCAGTCTCCCAAGGAAGAAGAGCCTACTCTGCCCTTTCTTATATACAGGGAGATTCACTCAGAAGAGGCCCAGAATATTCTGCAATAACTCTCGCTAGGACGAAGCAATCTGAATGAAACAACATGCAACATGCTCCTCAGCATATGGAGCTTTGAACAAGCTGGGATGTCCCTGTGTCACAGTGATGAGGTAGGTGCCGGACAGCTGTTGTGACGTTTAACCTGAGTTTGCAACTTTTAGGTACATATCACCCATACCCCTTCACTCAGTCACTCGACTTCTCATCAGGAGAGTGATGTACAATATTGAGCAGCATATGTTCATGGAGCAAACCTATTGGGTCACCAAATCGTTTAAACAATGTCAGAATTAACCGGATGATTGTGAGTTAATGGAAGGTTACTTCTAGCAAGATGGAGCAATGTGTCACAAACGGGCAAGGAGCATGGCAGAAATTGAGTCCTTCTTCAGCAACAGGGTAATTTCAAAGAGACTTTGACCACCACGGTCACTGGATCTGACACCATCAGTCTTTTTCCTTTGGGGTATGCTCAAAGGAAAAGTCTATCGGAACAAGCCTCGCACTGTGGAAGATTTGAAGGAAAACATTCAACACGAAAATTGCTACTATTCCTCCCCGAGACTCTTGCCGATACGTCCAGGAGCATGGAGCGATGCGTCAAAATCTGGCAGAAAATGGAAACCACTTCCAGCATCGCATGTAATGCAATCGATTACACATATGTCAAGGTATATAGTGTATTTTTTTGGTTCAGATTGCTTTATCCTAACGGGAGTTACAACAGAATATCCGGTGCCTTTCAAGTGAATCTCCCTGTAGTTCATCTGCGTTCCGAGACCAGTCCAACCTGTCATTAAAGTGGACCAACAAGTACTTATAGGAGTGAACCAAATCTACATCCACTCCTTGAATAGTGCCCAAACATGGGTGTGCCCTATATCTGGTAAAGGCAATTAATCCCACTGAGTAAAGATGATGTGTCACATTACGCAACTTACAGCTGAAGGGTATGTCAGACTTGCCAAATGCGGATGCTGGTCTCTTCATCAGATAATGTCAATTTACATGACTGAAAAATCACTGTACATGTCGAATTTAGTAACTGTGTGATGATTTTTCCAGCATAGTCAAGCTTGCCCCATTTCCTGACAGCCAGTAGTGTGCTCCTTGATGGAGCCTGTACTATACAAAGTGACTGAGACTTTATTTTTTATTTCTATTTTTGAAATTTTATTCATTTTATTGCAATCATTCCATACAAATCAATAAATTTTTACAAAAAGTCAAATTAAGAACAAGTCGACCCCCACCCTTGAGAGAGAAAGCAAGGAAAAGGGCGTAAAATTTAAGGCTTGTAAACCTACCTAAATTAACACTAGAATTACCAGAGCCTACGAAAAAACTCGTAATTCCGTCCCACCTTAAATCGCTTCTTAAAATCGTTCACAGCTCTCCACCAGCGTCTTTTGTCATCTAAATGTGCTGATAAAAGAAAAGCTGCAAGCAGCCGGCTATTCCATCCCCCCACCGACTTAGAACGTGCACAAACTTCTCCCAGCTCATGCCTTGATTGATTATCTGGGAGTGAAGTGGAGTTTTAGAGAGGAAATAATAGATCATTATTTGGAATACACGCATTTCACGTGTGTTCCGTTTCTACAGTAATCCGTGTAAACACATTTTTAAAACAGAAACTTTTTCATATTGTAGTAGTAAATGACAAAATGTAAGCATAAACTATATAATGTATGAAGCCTGAAGTCCAAATATCAAACACTTCCACAAAAGGTACACATATAATAGAACAAGTATGCTTTTATTCAAAAATATAACTGCAGAAAAAAGCCACCTTAGCATGCCATATTGACACATACTAACCCGATCTGACGCTGTTCGTTTTCAAATAATATTGCATGTACTTAACTATTTTAGAATAAAACATACATTTGATTTCAGTCTTTTTTTTTATTCAGTTCCATTCTCTCAGTCGCGTTCACGATCCCCCCACCATATCTGACAATGCTGTTTTCACATAAAGATGCGCTATAATTCAAATGTGATTTATTTGGAGGCGCGCTATACTCGAATGTTATTTATATAGGGAAGAAAGTACAATGTCAGGTGCTCATTTAGTGTAATAGGAACCATAGCACAGAGAGATGTGTACACTGCAACAAGTACACATGTCGTGAATGTAGGAAGGGTGTGTGGAAATTGTTAATATTTGAATGTGATGATTTTATACAGCACGGATCGGAAATCAGCAGTTCTTAGCCTTGCACCACGCAAGCTGTCGTATCAACCGCCTACTGTAACTTGCTTTATTTTTCTTCACTTATAGTCTAGAATAAAAGTGCACTTGTTTTTTATTCTTGTACACCAACATATGTTCCTGTGTTTGAGCGACACGGGCATGCTCAAAAAAATAGACGTGTAATGCCACGAAAAGCGCACGCAGGCACTTCAGTTCACAAGTATTGGTGCGAGAATGCAGTCACAAGTACGCTGCAGAGCTACAGCGCATCTTTATGTGAAAACAGCATTCTCAGATGGGGGTAGGGAAGGATCCTGAACACGACTGAGACTGAGAATGAAAAGTGAATAAAAAAAACTAACCTTTACAAGTATCATAAATTACTGGCTGTTACACACTGAAATCAAATGCATGTTTTATTCTAAAATAGTAAGAATAAGAGCAGTTTACTTCTCAAAACTGAACCGTGTGGGATCGAACTCATGACCTTTTGGATACTAGTCAGTGGCTGATACCATTATGCTACCGTGGTAACTGTAGTAAGTATGTGTCAATATGGCATGCTAAGGTGGCTTTTTTCTGCAGTTATATTTTTGAATAAAAGCATACTTGTTCTATTATATGTGTACCTTTTGTGAAAGTGTTTGATATTTGGACTTCAGGCTTCATACATTATATAGTTTATGCTTACATTTTGTCATTTACTACTACAATATGAAAACGTTTCTGTTTTAAAAATGTGTTTACACGGATTACTGTAGAAACGGAACACACGTGAAATGCGTGTATTCCAAATAATGATCTATTCTTTCCACTCTAAAACTCCACTTCACTCCCAGATAATCAATCAAGGCATGAGCTGGGAGAAGTTTGTGCACGTTCTAAGTCGGTGGGGGGATGGAATAGCCGGCTGCTTGCAGCTTTTCTTTTATCAGCACATTTAGATGACAAAAGACGCTGGTGGAGAGCTGTGAACGATTTTAAGAAGCGATTTAAGGTGGGACGGAATTACGAGTTTTTTCGTAGGCTCTGGTAATTCTAGTGTTAATAAATTTGATAAGCCAATAGAGATGAATGCAGAAGACAAAGAAATACAGAAATAATTGCTTCCTCTGTGCTTTAAGAGCTTATTTTAAAATATTACTGATTAGATCCTGCCATGTTTTGAAAAAAGTCTGTACAGATCCTCTGAGTATTTGATTTTTTCCAATTTCAAATACTATAAAACATCGGTTTCTCACTGACTTAAAAGATGAGAGTTTGGGTTCTTCTAATTTATCAGAATAAGTCTGCATGCCAAAAGTGTAGTGAATGCAATCACAGTTTGTCTTTCTCCACTTTAAACCCCTCTGAAAGAACCTCAAACACAGCTCTTAATGGGATAGGAGGGATTGTGAAACCAAGGCTGTCTGAAAGGTAATTAAAAATTTTGGTCCAGAATGATGTTAATTTGGTGCAGGCACAGAACATGTGACCCAGCGAGGCTGGGACTTGATTGCAGTGTTCGCAGGTTGAATCTTGCCCTGGAAACATTTTGGAGAGTTTTAGACAAGACAGAGGTGCTCAACATATAATTTTCAGTTGAATAGTTGTATGCTTTGCGTATATGGAGCTCGAGTGAATTCTCTGCATTGCTACTTTCCACTCCTTTTCTGATATATTAATTGAGATATCATTTTCCCAGTGTCCTCTTGGATCTTTGAAAGGGAGGGACTGTAAAATAATTGTATATATTGCAGACATGGTGACTGAGTTCTTGAGTTTGAGCAATATTTTTTCCAGCATGGATGAGGGTGCAAGATGAGGAGAATCGGGAAGGTTCTGTTTAACAAAGTTCCTAATTTGAAGATAGTGAAAGAAATGTGTAGCTGGAATGTTAAATTTGGAATGTAATTGTTCATAGAATGCAAAGACGTTGTCTATATAAAGATCTCTAAGCAAGTTATTCTCAAATTTTTTCCAGCTATTAAAAACTGCATATGTTTGCAAAGGTTGAAAGAGGTGGTTCTCTTGCAGAGGTGCCACAGATAAAAGCTTCTCCGTCTTAAAATGCTTTCTAAATTGGTTCCATATTCTAAGTGAGTGAAGCACAATTGGATGCTGATTTATTGTTGTATATTGGGATGTTTTAAAAATAAAAAAGGAGCTTAGGAAGAATATTCATCTTAACAGTGTTAATTCTTCCAGCTAGAGTGAGATGAAGAGTTGATCATCTATGCAAGTCTTGCTTAATATTTTCCATGCAGACGGCAAAATTTTGTTGGTAAAGAGCTTTATGTTTACTTGTGATGTTTACCCCTAGGCATTTAAACTGTTCTGCAATGATAAAAGGTAGGGTATCTAATCTAATATTATATGCTTGAGAATTCATTGAAAAAAGTACACTTTTATTCAGATTAATTCTGAGACCAGAGATCTTTCGAAATTCTGTGAGTGCTGTTAAGACTGCAGGCACAGAATTTTGTGGGTCTGATATATACAGTATCAGATCATCTGCATATAGTGAAATTTTCTGTTCCTGTTCCATAATCCCCTTTATCTGATCAGTATTTCAACAGTGTATTGCCAGTGGTTCAATGGCGATTGCAAACAGTAGCGATGACAAGGGGCATCCTTGTCTTGTACCACGTTCTAGTTTAAAGTAGTCTGAACAAATGTTGTTGATACAAACTGAAGCTTCTGGATTAGTATACAGTAATTTGATCCATGCACAAATGTTCGGGCCAAACCCAAATTTATCCAATGTAGTAAAAAGGTATTTCCATTCAATCATGTCAAATGCTTTTTCTGCATCCAATGATAATAACATTTCTGGGGTGTTTGACTTAGTTGGGGAGTATACAACAGGCATCAAAAAATTTGAAGGTAAGTGTCGGCCCTTGATAAATCCAGTTTGATCTTGTGATATTACGGAGGGGAGCACTTTCTCCAACCTTCTAGCTAAGATTTTTGAGAGTATTTTAACGTCATTATTCAGAAGTGAAATTGGTCTGTATGATGCACATTGTAATAAGTCCTTATTTTGTTTTGGAAAAATGGTGATTAGTGCTAGGCGAAAAGTTTGATGAAGAGTTTGATTGTCTCTGGCTTCATTAAATGTTGCTAATATGAGGGGAGCTAGCTGAGCGGAGAATCTATACTAGTAAAAGGCAAAGCCCTCACTGACTCACTCACTGACTCATCACTAATTCTCCAACTTACCGTGTGGGTGGAAGACTGAAATTTGGCAGGCTCATTCCTTACAGCTTACTTACAAAAGTTGGGTAGGTTTCATTTCGAAATTCTACGCGTAATGGTCATAACTGGAATCTATTTTTCTCCATATAATGTAATGGAGTTGAATTCGATGGCCGTGGGGTGCAGAGTTTCGTGTGACATCATCACGCCTCCCATGTAATCACGTGAACTGACTGTCAACGCAAATACGTAGAAAACAAGGAAGAGCTCCAAAAAGTGCTGAAGAAAACATGCATTATACAATTGAGAAGGCAGCGAAAAAATAAGAAGCGAGCGAGTCACACATAGAACCATATTCATTAGTGCAGCTACTTCGGAAACAAACCTAAACCTAAAGTTTAAATTAAGTTCATAGACAGGCTGCCGCTGGCGTTTGTCATGCCCACAGCTAATGCGGGATACAAGTTTAATTAGAGGACGCAGGATATAAACGAGAGTTTTGATCACTTTGTAACTAAGTTAAAATTACTGGTGAAGGGCTGTACTTATGCAAATTCCGAGAGACTGTCTTTGTGGAGGGATTTCGCTCTGAGCTGAGCTCTGCAGCTAACTCAGTCTTCCAGAAGCAACTTTGCGACGCTGCCACCAAATACTCACAGAAAAATCCACAAGTTAATACACACGCTGTCTCTACAGCATCTCCACACTGAATCCTCCAGGCACTACTTACAAAAGGTTACATTGACAATCGTGTTACG